>NC_091233.1:19917526-20008853 GCF_040958095.1 Procambarus clarkii | reverse complement strand
CCTAACTTTCCCATCTTTTCTCCCCCAAACGACGTCAAATCTCCCCAGAAACACCCGCGAAGGATGCACATCCTCCCCAGCCCAAACATCCGGCTGGTCACCCAGTATAAACATCCTCTTGCTCCTCCTCTCTCTCTCCTCTCTTCTCTTCCTCTGTATATTCACCCTTCTCTTTCTACCTCATTTCCTCCACTTTTTTTAAGATTTTATTGTAATTTCTTCTTTCGTCACGTCGATATATGCTCCCTGCTTCTGTGGTTGTTCCTCTCTTCTCTTTCAAATTACTACCGCTACTTAATCACTGGCGCCAGCAGACTCACCCACCACTCCCTGGCGCCAATAGGCATCCATGCACCTTCCATGGCGACAGTAGGGGGTCTACCATCCTTCCCAGCGCCAGCAGACACCCTCCCATCCATCCTGGAACCACCAGGCATCTTTCAACCCTTCCTGGCGCCAGAGGGTGCCGTCACACCATCCATGGCGCCGGTAGAACCCCCTCCCCTATCCTTCCACCCTCCCCGGCGCCAGATGACAGCCTCCCACCCTCCCCGGCGCCAGAAGACAGCCTCCCACCCTCCCCGGCGCCAGAAGACAGCCTCCCACCCTCCCCGGCGCCAGATGACAGCCTCCCACCCTCCCCGGCGCCAGAAGACAGCCTCCCACCCTCCCCGGCGCCAGAAGACAGCCTCCCACCCTCCCCGGCGCCAGATGACAGCCTCCCACCCTCCCCGGCGCCAGAAGACAGCATCCCACCCTCCCCGGCGCCAGATGACAGCCTCCCACCCTCCCCGGCGCCAGATGACAGCCTCCCACCCTCCCCGGCGCCAGAAGACAGCCTCCCACCCTCCCCGGCGCCAGAAGACAGCCTCCCACCCTCCCCGGCGCCAGAAGATAGCCTCCCACCCTCCCCGGCGCCAGAAGACAGCCTCCCACCCTCCCCGGCGCCAGAAGACAGCCTCCCACCCTCCCCGGCGCCAGATGACAGCCTCCCACCCTCCCCGGCGCCAGAAGACAGCCTCCCACCCTCCCCGGCGCCAGCAGACAGCCTCCCACCCCTCCCCGGCGCCAACAGACACCCTCCCCAGGCGCCAGCAGACAGCCTCCCCCAGCGCCAGCAGACAGCCTCCCACCCTCCCCGGCGCCAGCCTCCCACCCTCCCCGGCGCCAGCAGACAGCCTCCCACCCTCCCCGGCGCCAGAAGACAGCCTTCCACCCTCCCCGGCGCCAGCCTCCCACCCTCCCCGGCGCCAGCAGACAGCCTCCCACCCTCCCCGACGCCAGAAGACACCCTCCCACCCTCCCCGGCGCCAGCAGACAGCCTCCCACCCCTCCCCGGCGCCAGCAGACAGCCTCCCCCGGCGCCAACAGGCAGACACTACTCACCTCAAACACAGGTGAAGGCTCGGGCGTCGGAAGGTCGGGGACGTCGCTCACATCAAGCTCGATCTCCTGAAACACAGCCAACACCTGTCAGTCCACACCTGTGTTGTGGGGGGGGGGGCGTCATGTGTGTGTTTACCAGGTGTATCTGCAGAATCGAGCTATTAGCTCTTGGGATCCGCCTTTCTAACGTGTATTATTTTGTCTTCTACATATATTTCTCCGATACATGCACACACATCCCCAGGAAGTAGCCCATAACAGCTGTCTAACTCCCATTAACTTATTTACTGCTAGGTGAACAGGTGCATCAAGGTGAATGAAACTGTCCATTTTTTTTAATTATTGTTACTGTTATCCCCTGCATAGCAGTGGATTCTGCCTGTTCCTTTCGTTTTCAATTCTGTTGTATTCTGGTTGATACCTGGTTGATGGGGTTCTGGGAGTTCTTCTACTCCCCAAGCCCGGCCCGAGGCCAAGGCTTGACTTGTTGTATTCTGTTGTTGTATTCTGCAACATTACCCATCAACAACAAGAATTGCCAACAATACGTGGCAAAAAGTATTGTCTAGCCTCTCCTACTTCCACCTCCCTACCTCCCATGAAAGGACTCGCGGGCTCCAATTTACCCCCAGCAAACTACTACCTACATTGCGGGTTCCTCGACTACGACCCAGCTCCGCGCCAGTGTGACGTCACCGCCCATATATAAGCCCTGCCGGCGGCCTGGTCAATGTTACGGGATATTCATGCCCGTGCCACCTTTTGGGTGGCTTAATCTTCATCAATCTTGGACACATTCGAGAGGTCACGACCTATTCGTAGGGTGCAGTCGCACCTCCACAGATCTCCAGTATCAGCTCTTGATACAGGTAATGGCTCAAAAGGGCCACCACTTACGGGCTATTCATGCCCGTGCCACCTTTTGGCTGGCTTAATCTTCATCAATCAATCAATCACTTGGTCAATCGGGAGACATCTCCCGTCACGCAGGGTGCAGTCGCACCTCCACAGATCTCCAGTATCATCTAATGATACTGGTAATGGCTCAAAAGGGCCACCACTTACGGGCTATTCATGCCCGTGCCACCTTTTGCGTGGCTTAATCTTCATCAATCAATCAATCTGGTCAAGACGGGAGACATCTCCCGTCACGCAGGGTGCAGTCGCACCTCCACAGATCTCCAGTATCATCTTTTGATACTGGAAATGGCTCAAAAGGGCCACCACTTATGGGCTATTCATGCCCAAGCCACCTTTTGGGTGGCTTAATCTTCTCTCTCTCTCTCTCTCTCTAATCTGGTCAATCAGACACCATCTCGTGCTCTCTCACAGCTCACACGTGTCCTATACCTTGACGTTCTCACGAACGGGTGACGACTGACGTTCAGAGCACATTCTATAAAGTCTCACATTCACCTTTTGTCAGTAACGTAAATTCACTGATTTATATTTTGTGTATTTTATGTTTATATTTTGTGTATATTTTGTGTGTGTTTATATACTTGTGTAAAGTCAAGTGGTCAATGGTTTTTTTTGTCATTGTTTCTTATTATTTTGTGTATAATTAAAGTCATTTTTTGTTATATTAAATATTTAAAGTTTTCATTGTCTTGTCTTGTTGTTTTCATTGTTTTTTGCCCGCAATTGGTACACCGTAAAGGACTCAGCAGCTCTATTTTATTTTGCTTTCTCTTTTATTAATGCGAGATTGGCACATCTGACAGAATAGTACCTGCGGGATTCTATATCATATATATATATATATATATATATATATATATATATATATATATATATATATATATATATATATATATATGTGTGTATATGATGGAAAAAAGAAGTGGTGTTCGGCAGTCCTCCCAATGGCTGGTGTCAATGCCTATCACATTTAAAAAAAAAAAAAAAGATGACTGCGTAGCTGTTGTGTCCTGTAGCAAAGGCAAAACAAATAGTATGAACAATGAAACTTAAATAAAATTTAAAACAAAATATGAGTAAGACAATTCCTTGGCTATGTACAGTGCAAACTCACAAGATTAAAAAAATAACATAAAATAATATAGTGGTGACGTTACTCTAAAATGGATAAAGGCAAAATGAAATTAACAGATGCTGAGAATAAAGCGCTGGCTGAGAACATCCACTAATAGACAGAGCGTATATCAGATGGTTGTTTCAGCTTGAGAGCACAGAATATTCTAACTCCAATGGCTGGTGCAGGCCCAGACATCGGCTAGGTAGATGGCGCTGAGGTACAGAAGTGCAGTGGTGCAGACGTCGATTCACCAATCAGAAGCGGGCAGGCTGGAAATGGTAGTTTGGTGATCGGCGACGAGGGGGGGGGGGAGGTGGAGAGCGAGTGTGATGTGTTTACGCCTGGCAAAACGTAGTTGACTAAATATGTACTACACTTGCTTGTTGTATCTAGATGTTGTAGATATACTGAAGCAGTACATGAGCATGACCATTTGGCCATGAGCAGGCCAAATCTCTCTTGAAGGAGATTATCGTAACAATATATATATATATATATATATATATATATATATATATATATATATATATATATATATATATATATATATATATATATAATCCTATGTTCCCCGGAATACGACCCGCAAAATAGTTTAACAACCAAGTACCCATTTTACTGTTGGGTTAAACAGAGGCTACAGTTAAGGATTTGCGCCCAGTCAATCTTCCCCGGCCAGGATACGAACCCAGGACAAAGCGTTCGCGAAACGCCAGGCGAGTGTCTTACCACTACACCACGGAGACTACTTTCTGTTTCTGCCTCGGCAAGGAATCGAACCCGGACCCCTTGTGTATGTGTACTCACCTAGTGCGTGCTTGCGTGGTTGTACGTATGAAATATGTAGAAGATATGATAGGGAAAAAAATAAGTCGAGTCAGTACATTAGACAACCGACGATTAGAAAGGCGGGGTCCAAGAGCTAACAGCACGATCCTGCAGGCACGAATAACACAACAATTTCAAAGCGTTATATGACAAAGAGTACTGGGAAGACAGGACACCACGAGCATAGCTCTCATCCTGTAACTACACTTAGATAATTACACACACACACACCTTCTAGTGTAATTATCTCTTGGAAAATACGTGTCGTAACTTCTCAGACGAATGTGAGCCTTAGGACAGGACGCCACAAGCTCCATTTCTTTTACGATTTGTTTTCTTTTTAGAGAACGACAACACCTACTTGGCCAGGATGTTCGGCCCCCAGTGAAAGCTCACGAGGCGCGTGGGCAGTGTGACACTGTGGTATGGAGAATACTCTGAGACACACTACTCTTGGTGATAGTGGAGGTCACACACACCCACGACGGTCCCGACGACCCCCCAGGACCAGGTCGTGACCCGTGAGTAACTGGCAGTGACGACCATAAGTGAGAGGTCCCTGTGACGACTCTTGGAGGCAGCGAACTTGTTATAGCACAGTTGTGTAATATATACAGTGGTGAGTGAGGTCACTGTCCGTAGTGAGTGAGGTCACTGTCCGTGGTGAGTGAGGTCACTGTCCGTGGTGAGTGAGGTCACTGTCCGTGGTGACGACGGAGGGTCACCATGAGAAGGATGACGTCAGTGCTCCAGCTTGGGGTGGGTGTGGTGCTCTTGTTCACTGTGGAGGTGGTGGTGCCAGCCGCCTCACAACAATGGTGTAACAAAAGGCTTCATGATAACTACGGCTGTCAGACCCTCATCCTAGCCACTCCAGACAGTGGCAAGTGTCAGTTTGCGACGTTTGGTTCTCCTGACTTCTCCTTCTACCTCAGACCCGGCCCAACCTTCACGTCCTTGCAAGTGATACTCACATGGAGGTTGGGAGTGACTGAGACAATTTACATAGGCAGGGATGTGCTGGATCAATCAAACAAGTGGTACCGTATACAGATGACGTCGCACACATCTCTTATTGATGAGACGTATTACGTCTATGTTGATGGGCAAGAACGGCGAAAGCTGCGGTCAATATTATTCAGTGCCAACACTTTCGATATCTACGTCACTGGCTCACCATACTATGCTCGCGACTGTGACCCTAGTGACTACCCTCCTCCACGGCCTACACCAACACCACCACCAGCAGCGCCTTCACCACCAACAACACCATCTCCAGTTCAGTCTACTGACGATGCATCCAACCTTCCGGGGGTGGACTTAAGCTTCCCTAAAGTTCCCCCGCCTGCAAACACCACAGAAAACGAAGAAGCCGCCGAAGAACATTCCACTACGGAGGACTCCAGTAAACCAGAAAACGGCACCATGGAGGCGACAACCAGGTTAGTTCTTGGTCTACCCTGGTATATAGTGGTCATTGTCGGGGTTATTGCTGCTGCAGTCGTCACCATCATCATTGCAACACTGGTGATCAAGGCGAGGAAGAGAAAAGAAATGAATACGAATCTTATTGACCAGGAAACTGGGTCATTCCCTCTGTCTTTCAGCGGTTCCCAGAACTCCAACGAAGACAACTACGACGACGTCGACGACCCCGAAGACCACATCTACGAGGACATGAACGACCTCCACCCCATGGCTGGCGCTGTTCGTCCGTTCTCGACGGGTGAAGAGGGCGTGGATGCGAGTGTGGGCGGCGGATGGAACGCCCGCAAAGGCTCCGCCCACGACAGTGAGAACAGCCTCTACGTCGGCTTGGGCGCCATGCTGACGTAAGACAATATTAAACACCTGATCCATGTTGCTTGCTGGCAGGAGAATGACAACATAGTGGCCCCTCACTGTAATGTATTTACTATTTATGGCTGCAGAATCGAGCTGTTAGCTCTTGGACCCCGCCTTTCTAACTATCAAGTGTGTTAGCAGTGCAGTGTCAACAAACTAATGAATAATACTGATATTTATATATACTTCATCACTTACATAAAAGAAAGTTACAAACCACTAGGAAAAATATAATTCGAAACTTGACTGCATTTTAAAACAGCTCTCAAGTCTCGGTGTTTATTTGCGAGATAAGAAAGGTAAGCAAGACTGTGCGTGACGCAGTAATCAAGTGATTGAGTTCAAGACTGATATAAGCGAAGATGTATATATGTGATTTATCTAATTTATAGGCCTAAAACGTAAAAATAAATAATGCCAATTAGCTGGAAGTCAACAGGAGTTGACTTCCATATACCAGTAGTACACATTGATACATATACAAGTAGTACACATTGATATATATACCAATAGTACACATTGATACATATACAAGTACACATATATATACACATACCAGTAGTACACAGATACATATACCAGTAGCACACACAGATACACATATCAGTCGGTTACATAGATACACATACCAGTAGTACACTATATGTAGATATATTTATTGGAAGTAAATGTAGAAACTTCGTCAATACTATACGTCTTTTTTTGACCTTTAAATTATCAAAAGAATTATTTTTATTGCAAAAGTGTGATTTAGTTGTATATACTAGAGGACCAGTCATGTGTTTCAGACCAATATTTCATACATATCCCAACAGTGTGCAGTAGACCTGAACACTGGCTGGTGGTCGCTCGTGTTGACAACTCCTCAAGGAGATTATCAAGCAGCAAAACAAAAAACAGCTACAGGATGTGGTCGACCGGTGAGTGGGTTCTTGAGGCGTGGCCCAGCCTGGCACTGTGGCACTCTCACCAGCACTCCCATCTTGGTCAGAGTGAAGGTCACACACACCCACGACGGTCCCGACGACCCCCCAGGACCAGGTCGTGACCCGTGAGTGACTGGCAGTGACGACCATAAGTGAGAGGTCCCTGTGACGACTCTTGGAGGCAGCGAACTTGTTATAGCACAGTTGTGTAATATATACAGTGGTGAGTGAGGTCACTGTCCGTGGTGAGTGAGGTCACTGTCCGTGGTGAGTGAGGTCGCTGTCCGTGGTGAGTGAGGTCACTGTCCGTGGTGAGTGAGGTCACTGTCCGTGGTGACGACGGAGGGTCACCATAAGAAGGATGACGTCAGTGCTCCAGCTTGGGGTGGGTGTGGTGCTCTTGTTCACTGTGGTGGTGGTGGTGCCAGCCGCCTCACAGGACTTCTGCAGAGGTGAGCGACACGAAAACTACGGCTGCCAGACCTACATCCTGGCCTCTCCAGCTGGGGGGGAGTGCAAGATTGCGACTTTAAACTCTCCTAAATACTCCTTCTACCTCAGACCTGGACCAACATTCGTGTCCTTGACAATAAAACTAACATGGCACATGGCATCCTCTAAAACAATCTATATTGGCAGGGATGTGCTGGATCAACCAGACAGGTGGTACCGTATACAGTTGACGTCGGACAAGTCTTATGTTAATGTGAAGTATTACGTCAACATTGATGGGCAAGAACGGGGAAGACTGTCTTCAACACTCCGTGCTCACACATTCGATATCTACACCAGAGGCTCACCATTCTATGCTCCCGAATGTGACCCTAGTGACTACCCTCCTCCACGGCCTACACCAACACCACCACCACCAGCTAATTCACCACCAACAACACCATCTCCAGTTCAGTCTACTGACGATGCAGTCTACCTTCCGGAGGTGGACTTAAGCTTCCCTAAAGTTTCCCCACCAGCAAATACCACAGAAAACGGAATAGCCGCCGAAGAACATTCCTCAATGGAGGACTCCAGTAAACCAGAAAACGGCCTCAACGAGACAACCAGGTTAGTTCTTGGTCTACCCTGGTATATAGTGGTCATTGTCGGGGTTATTGCTGCTGCAGTCTTCACCATCATCATTGCAACACTGGTGATCAAGGCGAGGAAGAGAAAAGAAAAGAATACGAATCTTATTGACCAGGAAACTGGGTCATTCCCTCTGTCTTTCAGCGGCTCCCAGAACTCCAAGGAAGACAACTACGACGACGTTGACGACCCCGAAGACCACATCTACGAGGACATGAACGACCTCCACCCCGTGGCTGGCGCTGTCCGGCCGTTCTCGACGGGTGAAGAGGGCGTGGATGTGAGTGTGGGCGGCGGGTGGGACGCCCGCAAAGGCTCCGCCCACGACAGTGAGAACAGCCTCTACGTCGGCTTGGGCGCCATGCTGACATAAGACAATATTAAAACGGCTGATCCATGTTGCTTGCTGGCAGGAGAACGACCAACATAGTGGCCCCTCACTGTAATGTATTTACTATATATGCCTGCAGAATCGAGCTGTTAGCTCTTGGACCCGCCTTTCTAACTGCCAAGTGTGTTGGCAGTGCAGTGTGTCAACAAACTAATGATTAATACTGACATTTATACATACATAATCACTTACATGAAGGAGAGTTAAAAACCACCAGAAAAACGTATAATTCGAAATTAACTGCTTTTTAAACAGCTCCCAAGTCTTGGCATTGTCTATTTGCGTGATGAGAAAGGTAAGCAAGACTGTGCGTGACGCAGTAATCATGTGACTGTGTAGAAGATTAACAGCAAAGATGAAAATATGTTATTTCTCTCGTGAATAGGCCTAAAACTTAACATAAATAATGCCAATTAGCTAGAAATCAACAGGAGCTAAAACTGCGACCAGTAGTACACATATATACATATACCAGTAGTACACATAGAAACATATACCAGTAGCATATGTATAATATACGAATGAATTGAAAATTCATTTCGTATCAACCTACCCAGGCTTTGCGCCCTGGAGAGGCCACTCCAGACCGACAACCAGAGCACAACTCCACAGTCTCCTGAGACTGATGGATGCCTACTACTACACATATATACACATACCAGTAATACACGTTCATATACATATCAGTAGTACACTATGTGTACAGATATTTATAGGAAGTAAATGTAGGAATACGTCACGTTAATAATACCATACGTCATTTTTTACATTTAAATTATCCAATGAAATTGTTTTATAGTAAAAGTGTGATTTAGTTGTATATACTAGAGGGCCAGTAATGTGTTTCAGACCAATCTTTCATATATATCCCAACAGTGTGCAGTAGACCCGAAAACTGGCTGGTGGTCGCTCGTGTTGACAATTCCTCAAGGAGATTATGAAGCAGCAAAACATCTACAGGATGTGACCTGCTAGCGAGATTGTTCTTGATGAGTGGCCCTGCCTGGCACTGTGGCACTCTCACCAACACACCTATCTTGGTCTTAGTGAAGATTACACAGCCCACGACGGTCCCGACGACCCCCCAGGACCAGGTCGTGACTCGTGAGTGACTGGCAGTGACGACCATAAGTGAGAGGTCCCTGTGACGACTCTTGGAGGCAACGAACTTGTTATAGCACAGTTGTGTAATATATACAGTGGTGAGTGAGGTCACTGTCCGTGGTGAGTGAGGTCACTGTCCGTGGTGAGTGAGGTCACTGTCCGTGGTGAGTGAGGTCACTGTCCGTGGTGAGTGAGGTCACTGTCCGTGGTGAGTGAGGTCACTGTCCGTGGTGAAGACGGACGGTCACTATGAGAAGGATGACGTCAGTGCTCCAGCTTGGGGTGGGTGTGGTGCTCTTGTTCACTGTGGTGGTGGTGGTGCCAGCCGCCTCACGGGACTCCTGCAGAGGTGAGCGTCACGAAAACTACGGCTGCCAGACCTACATCCTGGCCTCTCCAGCTGGGGGGGAGTGCAAGGTTGCGACCTTAAACTCTCCTAAATTCTCCTTCTACCTCAGACCTGGACCAACATTCGTGTCCTTGACAATAAAACTAACATGGCACCTGGCATCGCCTATAACAATCTATATTGGCAATAATGTGCTGGATCAACCAAACAAGTGGTACCGTATACAGATGACGTCGGACAAGTCTTTTGTTAATGTGAAGTATTACGTCAACATTGATGGGCAAGAACGGCGAAGTCTGATTTCAACATTCCGTGCTCACACATTCGATATCTACACCAGAGGCTCACCATTCTATGCTATCAACTGTAACCCTAGTGACTATCCTCCTCCACGTTCGACACCACCAGCTCCAGCAGCGCTTTCACCACCAACGACACCATCTCCAGTTCAGTCTACTGACGATGCATCCAACCTTCCGGGGGTGGACTTTAGCTTCCCTAAAGTTCCCCCGCCAGCAGACACCACAGAAAACGAAGAAGCCGCTGAAGAACATTCCACTACGGAGGACTCCAGTAAACCAGAAAACGGCACCATGGAGGCGACAACCAGGTTAGTTCTTGGTCTACCCTGGTATATAGTGGTCACTGTCGGGGTTATTGCTGCTGCAGTCGTCACCATCATCATTGCAACACTGGTGATCAAGGCGAGGAAGAGAAAAGAAATGAATACGAATCTTATTGACCAGGAAACTGGGTCATTCCCTCTGTCTTTCAGCGGTTACCAGAACTCCAACGAAGACAACTACGACGACGTCGACGACCCCGAAGACCACATCTACGAGGACATGAACGACCTCCACCCCGTGGCTGGCGCTGTCCGGCCGTTCTCGACGGGTGAAGAGGGCGTGGATGCGAGTGTGGGCGGCGGGTGGGACGCCCGCAAAGGCTCCGCCCACGACAGTGAGAACAGCCTCTACGTCGGCTTGGGCACCATGCTGACGTAAGACAATATTAAAACGGCTGATCCATATTGCTTGCTGGCAGGAGAATGACTACATAGTGGCCCCTCACTGTAATGTATTTACTATTTGTGCCTGCAGAATCGAGCTGTTAGCTCTTGGACTCCGCCTTTCTAACTGACAAGTGTGTTGGCAGTGCAGTGTGTCAACAAACTAATGAATAATACTGATATTTATATATACTTCACCACTTACATAAAAGAAAGTTACAAACCACTAGAAAAAATATAATACAAAACTTGACTGCATTTTTAAACAGCTCTCAAGTCTCGGTGTTTATTTGCGAGATAAGAAAGGTAAGCAAGACTGCGTGACGCAGTAATCAAGTGACTGAGTTAGGTAAGATTGTGCGTGACGCAGTAATCAAGTGACTGTGTTCAAGACTGACAGAAGCGAAGATGAATATATGTGATTTATCTAATGTATAGGCCTAAAACTTAAACATAAATAATACCAATTAACTGGAAGTCAACAGAAGCTAAAAGTGCGACCAGTAGTACACATAGATACATATACAAGTACACATATATACAGCAGTAGTACTGTATATATGTAGTAGTACACAGATACATACCAGTAGCACACACAGCTACACATGTCAGTAAGTCACATAGATACATATACCAGTAGTACACATGGATACGCATATCAGTAGTACACATTGATACACATATCGGCAGTACACATAGATACACATACCAATAGTACACTATATGTAGATATATTTATAGACAATGTAGAAACTTCGTCAATGATACCATACGTCATTTTTTACATTTAAATTAACCAATGAAATTGTTATATTGCAAAAGTGTGATTTAGTTGTATATACTAGAGGACCAGTAATGTGTTTCAGACCAATCTTTCATACATATCCCAACAGTGTGCAGTAGACCTGAACACTGGCTGGTGGTCGCTCGTGTTGACAATTCCTCAAGGAGCTTATCAAGCAGCAAAAAAGCAGCTACAGGATGTTTACTACTGGCGAGAATATTCTTGAGGCGTGGCCCAGCCTGGCACTGTGGCAATCTCACCAGCACTCCCACCTCGGTCATAGTGGAGGTCGCACACACCCACGACGGTCCCGACGACCCCCCAGGACCAGGTCGTGACCCGTGAGTGACTGGCAGTGACGACCATAAGTGAGAGGTCCCTGTGACGACTCTTGGAGGCAGCGAACTTGTTATAGCACAGTTGTGTAATATATACAGTGGTGAGTGAGGTCACTGTCCGTGGTGAGTGAGGTCACTGTCCGTGGTGAGTGAGGTCACTGTCCGTGGTGAGTGAGGTCACTGTCCGTGGTGACGACGGAGGGTCACCATGAGAAGGATGACGTCAGTGCTCCAGCTTGGGGTGGGTGTGGTGCTCTTGTTCACTGTGGTGGTGGTGGTGCCAGCCGCCTCACAACAATGGTGCAACTTCATACTACATGATAACTACGGCTGCCAGACCTTTGCCTTGGCCTCCCGAGACGCTGAAAAGTGTCTTGTTACGTACAACAATTATCCTTTCTTCTCCTTCTTCCTCAGTCCCAGTACAACCTTCACGAACTTGCAAATAAAAATCACATGGACCCAGAAAAGCCCTACGATAATTAATATTGGCAGGAATGTGCTCAAGCAACCAAACAAGTGGTACCATGTACAGATGATGTCCGACCCGAATTTTAATGTGTTATATAAAGTCTATATTGATGGGCAACAGTGGGGAAGTGTGCATAACACATACAGAGCCAACACTTTCGACGTCTACGTCACAGGCTCCCTACATTATGCTGTCAACTGTAACCCCAGCCACTACCCGCTTCCTACACGGCCACCACAACAACCACCACCGACAAGACCGCCCCCGCCGCCGCCAGAGCCTTCACCACCAACAGCACCACCAGTTAAGTCAACTGACGATGACATTAACCCTCCCACGACGGTAAGAGTCTCCCCTCAAGTTCACTCAACGTCAGCCAGCTCCTCAGAAAATATACATGACGTTGACGAATGCACCACCACGGAGGACTGCAGGAAAACACACAAGGTAATCGAAGACGCACAAACTTCGTTAGTTCTTGTTAACACAAAGCATATTGTGGTCACTGTCGGGGCTATAATTGCTGCTGCGTTCGTCACCATCATGATAGCAGGGCTGGTGATCAAGAAGATGAAAGGTAACAAGGACACGGATCTTCACGACCCGATATCGGGGTCAATCCCCATGTCTCTCAAAGACTCCCGGAACAACGACGAACAGAACCACGACCACCCCGAAGACCACATCTACGAGGATATGATCGACCTCCGCCCCGTGGCTGGCGCTGGTCGGCCGTTCTCGACGGGTGAAGAGGGCGTGGATGAGAGCGTGGGCGGCGGGTGGGACGCCCGCAGAGGCTCCGCCCACGACAGTGAGAACAGCATCTACGTCCCATTTAGCTGAGTCCATGTTACCTGCTGACAGCAGAATGTCAACATTATGACTCACACGGCTTCGATCCCCCCGAGCGGAACAGAAATGCCTAGCCAAGTTTCCTTTCACCTAATACACCCGTTCACCCAGCAGTAATTAGGTACCTGCGACTTACGCAACTGTTGTGGGCTGAATGTTGGAGAAGCTCAGTAGTTCGTACTAAGGGAACCTGGGGCCAGATTCACGAAAGCACTTACGCAAACACTTACGAACCTGTACATCTTTTCTCAATCTTTGGCGGCTTTGTTTACAATTATTAAACAGTTAATGAGCTCCGAAGCACCAGGAGGCTGTTTATAACAATAACAACAGTTGATTGGCAAGTTTTCATGCTTGTAAACTGTTTAATAAATGTAACCAAAGCCGTCAAAGATTGAGGAAAGATGAACACGTTCGTAAGTGCTTGCGTAAGTTCTTTCGTGAATCTAGCTCCTGGATACAAGCCTAAGTACCCCTGGATACAAGCCTAAGTACCCCTGGATACAAGCCTAAGTACCCCTGGATACAAGCCTAAGTCCTTGACAACGTGAATACTTATCATTGTAATTAGTGTTTAGTGATTGTGTATTGTACCAACAAACTAATGATTAATACTGACATTTATACAAACTTTATTCCGTTGACTTACATAACAGAAAGTCATTAATCATAAAAATATATTAAAAAGTGTTTTTCTTAAACTACCCACTTTAAATGGCTCGCAGGTCTGTGTTGGCTATCAGTGTCACTTAAGAAAGGCAGTCAAGAGTGTGCGTGACGCAGTAATCAAGAGATAAGGAAATTAATCAAAATTGTGTGACGCAACAATCAAGTGATAATAAATATAATCAAGACTGCGTGTGACGCACAAAACAAGTCATAAGCAAAGTTATCAAGTCTGTCACTTCATCATTGCGTCACGCACAAAATTGACAGAAAAAAATGTATACGCATAATTTATCTAATTTATGTCTAAAATGTAAATATATATATTATTTGCTAAAAAAATACACAATAGCTAAAATTGTGCTCAGAAGTATACATGGATACATACATCTCACTATGTTTAGAAATGTATATGTGCATTAAAAGTGAATTAGAACTGTATAATAATACTTTGTTAATAATACGCATGAAAATACTAGTCACACATGAGCTTAACACATAAGTGTTCATATGTTTCTAATTATTAAGTGTGCTTTAAGCCAACCCATCCTACTGTTAAGATAATACTTATTGAGACAATCGTCAATAGTCACGAATTCGTACGTACTAAGTTTTTAGATAGTAAGATAACTAGATACTGACTAGTAAGGAATTCTTTAAAAAAAATAAAGCTAAAAAACAAATTTAAATGTTCCTTGGCCTAGTATAGCACAAATATGTACTATATTAGGCCTCACATATCGTGTATTAGGCCTAGGAAGGTTAGGTTAGGTTAGTTTGTCAAAGCACTACAAGTAATAAATAGTTTTTCTGTTTGTCTAACTCAATAGTTCCGATTTATACTTTCGTTGTAAGTCGGTATATATACTGTCGTCGTCATCGTTACTATAAATACTACCTAAACATGAGGATGGGCTGTTTAGGTGTATATAGGACCAGTTAGTCACAAATCTACAGGACGAGACCAGTTTGTGTGTCCCAAAACTATAGGCAAGAACCAGTTTGTGTGTCCCAAAACTATAGGCAAGAACCAGTTTGTGTGTCCCAGAACTATAGGCAAGAACCAGTTTGTGTGTCCCAAAACTATAGGCAAGAACCAGTTTGTGTGTCCCAGAACTATAGGCAAGAACCAGTTAGTGTGTCCCAGAACTATAGGCAAGAACCAGTTTGTGTGTCCCAGAACTATAGGCAAGAACCAGTTTGTGTGTCCCAGAACTATAGGCAAGAACCAGTTTGTGTGTCCCAGAACTATAGGCAAGAACCAGTTTGTGTGTCCCAGAACTATAGGCAAGAACCAGTTAGTACCAAACCTGTCATTGGTAACTGAATATATGATATTGTTTGTTACATTTTCTCTTGTATGCTAACATGATACCTAACACAGCTCTATAGACAGAGCGTGGCTAGCAATAACTTGTGGATGTCCAATAAACTAGCATCTATACTTCTATATAAATCATTACCCTCACAACTGTATACAGTTTACTTGAAGGATCATGGCCTGAGCTTCTCCAGTTACAGCTGCGTCTAAATACACCAATTACAACACAGCCAAGAAATAGTCACATTGAACAGAATTACGAGTGATATACCCAGTGAAGAGAAAATTCTAAGCGATATACACATTGAACGAAGAATTCTAAGCATTGACTAAAACTGGAAGGAGAAAAAATGTATATAAATGTAAACACCCAATCATCTCGGGTTAAATTTGACCTCAAATGGCTCATTAATTTGGGATAATTGTTACCGAAGCCTTGATTGTTCTCCCATTGTTGGGGACGCTTGTTGGGCCCTTCCGAGTCCCCCCCCATTCCCCTAGACCAGCTACTGAGCTTCCCCAGGCTGCAACCCAGAACAGTTGGCTAATCCCGAGGTACCTACTTACTGCTAGGAACACAGAGGCATCAGGTAAGAGGAAATGTGCCCAAATATCTTTGTCCTTGTGCGGGAGTCAAACTCGGGACCATTTTGTTGTGACCGGACGTCGCTGACCAGTGCTACAGATAAAGGTCTGTCGCCCCAAGAATCCAACCCCCCCCCCCCCTCAGTTCAGTCCGTCCTCCTAAGGTTTGCCAACGTCAAGTAAACGGTCAGTTTAATGTGCCCTTGTCCTAACCTAGCAGAGGACCCAAAACAGAAAACGGGACAGTACTTTACTTTCGCCAGCCGCTTCCATTTTCTATTACGACAATTCTTGGCCGTATGTAACGCAAACGAGCGAAAAGCGACGTTCTTTGTGAGAGGACAAGTTGCTCAGTTAACCGGAGCATGATGCATGCAAGTGCACGTATACATTATGTCTCTGATTTCACAAAAAATATTTTTCTGAAGTAAACCAGTAACACATATTGCTCGTGGCGGACATTTTGCGTCTCCTCTACACACACACGCTCGGATATAATACAAGCACCTCTAACCTAGCTTTAACCAAGCAACTATAACAAAGCCCAACATTAACGCAGAAAATGTAGTCCTTACCAACATTAGTAGATGCAAGAAAGACTTCTCTAGCAACGAGAAACAGCTAGAGGATACCGTAAGACATCCTCTAGTTACAATGAGTCACATGTTGGTATTCCCGTGAAGATGATGGCGGACGACGCGACGGTGACGGAGAATGGACAGTATGAGGTCACTCCCGCGCTCCTGGTTCTGTCAGCCGTCCCTCCCTTGGTGGCGGGGGCCTGTCGTGCACACCGCGGCGCTGACCTGGACCCTGCTATTGGAACACTGAATGTCGCGGCCCCCCCGCGAGGGGTCTTTGCGGTGTTCCTGGAGCAGACAGTGCTCCAGAATCTTAGCGACGGCACAGTGTGAATCTGAATCAAGTATACCTGTATCGCATCGCACCTTCCCGTCTACGACTGACAGAGTTTATGTATGAACAAGAGTGCCCGAACCAAGAAGAGTCTGTAGAGATGAAGAGTTCTAGAGGCCGTCTAAAAGGTTGTATTATGCCGTCTAGGACTTAAGGGGGCCGTCTGGAAAGGCAGTAAGGGGCCGTCTGGAATGGTTGTAAGGGGCCGTCTGGAAGGGTTGTAGGGGGCCGTCTGGAAGGGTTGTAGGGGGCCGTCTGGAAGGGCTGTAATGGGCTGTCTGGAAGGGCAGTAGGGGGCCGTCTGGAAGGGTTGTAGGGGGCCGTCTGGAAGGGCTGTAGGGGGCCGTCTGGAAGAGACGTAGGGATCGTGATCCCCTTACGACTCGGGTGGCCAGGATGTGGCTGTCGTTTGGGTCATCGTAATCTTTACGAAATTAACAGCAATGACAACAACAGTAGCAAGTAGCTACAGGATGTGGAGTGCCGGTGAGTGGGTTTTTCAGGTGTTGCCCTGCTTGGCATTGTGGCCCTCTCACCAGCACTCACATCTTGGTCATAGTGAAGGTTACACACACCCACGACGGTCCCGACGACCCCCCAGGACCAGGTCGTGACCCATGAGTGACTGGCAGTGACGACCATAAGTGAGAGGTCCCTGTGACGACTCTTGGAGGTAGCGAACTTGTTATAGCACAGTTGTGTAATATATACAGTGGTGAGTGAGGTCACTGTCCGTGGTGAGTGAGGTCACTGTCCGTGGTGACGACGGAGGTCACCATGAGAAGGATGACGTCAGTGCTCCAGCTTGGGGTGGGTGTGGTGCTCTTGTTCACTGTGGTGGTGGTGGTGCCAGCCGCCTCACAACAATGGTGCGACAGAGAGCTTCATGATAACTACGGCTGTCCGACCTACACCCTGGACTCCCGAGACGGTGGCATGTGTCAGTTTGACACCCGAGGTTCTCCTCCCTTCTCCTTCTACCTCAGACCCGGCCCAACCTTCACGTCCTTGCAAGTGAGACTCACATGGACCTTGGGAGCGACTGACACAATTTACATAGGCAGGGATGTGCTGGATCAACCAAACAAGTGGTACCGTATACAGATGACGTCGCACACATCTCTTGTTGATGAGACGTATTACGTCTATGTTGATGGACAAGAACGGCGAAATCTGACTTCAACATTTCGTGCTCACAGATTCGATATCTACGTCACTGGCTCACCATACTATGCTCGCGACTGTGACCCTAGTGACTACCCTCCTTCACGGTCGACACCACCACCACCAGCAGCGCCTTCACCACCAACAACACCACCACCAGCAGCGCCTTCACCACCAACAACACCATCTCCAGTTCAGTCTACTGACGATGCAGTCAACCTTCCGGGGGTGGACCTAAGCTACCCTAAAGTTTCCCCACCAACAAACACCACAGAAAACGGAAGAGCCGCCGAAGAACATTCCTCAATGGAGGACTCTAGTAAACCAGAAAACGGCCTCAACGAGACAATCAGGTTAGTTCTTGGTCTACCCTGGTATATAGTGGTCACTGTCGGGGTTATTGCTGCTGCAGTCGTCACCATCATCATTGCAACACTGGTGATCAAGGCGAGGAAGAGAAAAGAAAAGAATACGAATGTTATTAACAAGGAAACTGGGTCATTCCCTCTGTCTTTCAGCGCCTCCCAGAACTGCAACGAAGACAACTACGACGACGTCGACGACCCCGACGTCGACGACCCCGAAGACCACATCTACGAGGACATGAACGACCTCCACATCCAACCTTCACGTCCTTGCAAGTGAGACTCACATGGACCTTGGGAGCGAATGAGACAATTTACATAGGCAGGGATGTGTTGGATCAACCAAACAAGTGGTACCGTATACAGATGACGTCGCACACATCTCTTATTGATGAGACGTATTACGTCTATGTTGATGGGCAAGAACAGCGAAAGCTGCGGTCAATATTATTCAGTGCCAACACTTTCGATATCTACGTCACTGGCTCACCATACTATGCTCGCGACTGTGACCCTAGTGAGTACCCTCCTTCACGGTCGACACCACCACCACCAGCAGCGCCTTCACCACCAACAACACCATCTCCAGTTCAGTCTACTGACGAAGCAGTCAACCTTCCAGGGGTAGACTTACGCTTCCCTAAAATTCCCCCACCAACAAACACCACAGAAAACGGAGAAGCCGCTGACGAACATTCCTCCACAGAAGACGGGAGTAAACCAGAGGACGCCACCCACCTACCCTGGTACACATGGGTACTTGCCGGGGCTATAGTTGATGTCATGATCGACATCATCGCCATAGTAGCCCTTGTGATCATGACGAGGAAGAAATGGGAAAAGCAAACGGCCTCTCAAAGCCAGGTCACGTCATCAGTAGTCAACAAGGCCTTTCAGCGAAGCCCGGATGTGGGACAAGTTTGGCCCTAACTGCCCATAGTTCCTCCAGTACAGGTCTACCAAGATGTGGGTCGTGTGGGGACATTAGACATTAAACTGTGTATCAAGTTGGCTTCCACAACACCTTCATCTAATTCTTTTCACTCAATTACGACTGAAACGAGATTGTCTGGGCAGTAGGTGAGTTGCGAGTTGAAAAGCCTTGTTCTTGACGAAGTACTAAAGTGTGAGCTGGCATTGACTGAAGCATTATTTCAATCATAACTTTTAGTTAAAATACAAGCAGACAAGGGTTAAATAATTCATTGATCTTAAGAACATCTATCTTCACAGCGGTGTTTGGAAGGGCGGTGGTGTTGTCTGGTGGGAATTATACCAGCCCTTCCTCCTATAATGGTATTGCTTACAGCAACTATTTGGTCCAGAGTACAGTATGTTGTGATGGACCTGGCACCCTCGTACCTATCTGTCAGAGGAAACGTGCAGAAACGTCTCAGTCCTGCCAAGTGAATCGAACCCGGGACCATTCTGTTGTGACGCCCCTGTGTTGCCTACTGTGGCTCAGTAGGCAGCTGATCAGTGTACAATGTCGGCACAACAGTGAGTGCCGACAACTACTTAACCGTCTACCGGAAAGTCAGTGGTAAACTCCAACAAATACAACTGTTCAACGCTGCTCAGTACCCATACAACGCCTGTCAACGCCCACCCAGACACCCGCACAACGCTGCTCAACACCCACATACATACAGCCAAACACAGTGCGCTGATCACAGTTGCGTGTCGTGCTGACAGCGACGCGGACCCGGGTCCGGCCCTGGGGACTCTCGCGACCTTCCGCGAGTCTTCGCCAAGTCCTTGGACTAGACCTCGCTCCAGATTTATAGACACGGTTCAACCCGACCCAGAATCACGCATTTATCTATTTCGCAGCACCTTTTCCCGTCTACGACCGACAAATTTTATCTATTAACCAGATTACGCCATCCAGGGAGAGACTGGAGAGCGTCTTGTGCAGGAGACTGCGATACGCCGTCAACTGTTTACAGTCTCCAGACTCACAGTTCTCGTTGACTGTGCCATTGCGAGTAACGACGACACCAAACGGTCGCCGCACCTTCCCCTTCCGCGAATAAAGCTGTCGTCCAAAAGGGCAAAAAAAAAAGGGCCATCAGAAAGAGCCGTTTCAAGGAGCTGTAGAGGGCTTTTCAAAGGGCTATAAGGGGCAGTCTACCCCTTCCGACAAAGATAGCCAGGACGTAGTTGACACGCATGTCGTCGTATTCTTTAATTAATTAACAACAATAGGAAGTAGCTACAGGATATGCATTATCGCCGAGATTGTTCTTGAGGCGTGGCCCTGCCTGGCACTGTGGCACTCTCACCAACACTCCCATCTTGCTCATAGTGAAGGTCACACACACCCACGACGGTCCCGACGACCCCCCAGGACCAGGTCGTGACCCGTGAGTGACTGGCAGTGACGACCATAAGTGAGAGGTCCCTGTGACGACTCTTGGAGGCAGCGAACTTGTTATAGCACAGTTGTGTAATATATACAGTGGTGAGTGAGGTCACTGTCCGTGGTGAGTGAGGTCACTGTCCGTGGTGAGTGAGGTCACTGTCCGTGGTGAGTGAGGTCACTGTCCGAAGTGAGTGAGGTCACTGTCCGTGGTGACGACGGAGGTCACCATGAGAAGGATGACATCAGTGCTCCAGCTTGGGGTGGGTGTGGTGCTCTTGTTCACTGTGGTGGTGGTGGTGCCAGCCGCCTCACAACAATGGTGTAACAAAAGGCTTTATGACAACTACGGCTGTCAGACCTACACCCTGGACTCCCGAGACGCTGGCAAGTGTATTTTTTGGTACAATTATTTTCCTGACTTGTACCTCAGAATAAGTCCAACCTTCACTAACTTGCAAATATCAATCACATGGACCCAGGGAAGCCGTACGATATTGAATATTGGCAGGAATGTGCTCAAGCAACCAAACATGTGGTACCTTGTACAGATGATATATGACCCGCATTCTGGTGGGTTATATAAAGTCTATATTAATGGGCAAGAGTGGGGAAGAGTGTATAACGAATACAGAGCCAACACTTTCGACGTTTACGTCACAGGCTCCATACACTATGCTGTCGACTGTAACCCCAGCCACTACCCGCCTACTACTCGGCCACCACTGACAAGATCGCCACCACAACAACCACCACTGACAAGATCGCCACCACAACAACCACCACTGACAAGATCGCCACCACAACAACCACCACTGACAAGATCGCCACCACAACAACCACCACTGACAAGATCGCCACCACAACAACCACCACTGACAAGATCGCCACCACAACAACCACCACTGACAAGATCGCCACCACAACAACCACCACTGACAAGATCGCCACCACAACAACCACCACTGACAAGATCGCCACCACAACAACCACCACTGACAAGATCGCCACCACAACAACCACCACTGACAAGATCGCCACCACAACAACCACCACTGACAAGACCGCCACCACAACAACCACCACTGACAAGACCGCCACCACAACAACCACCACTGACAAGACCGCCACCACAACAACCACCACTGACAAGATCGCCACCACAACAACCACCACTGACAAGACCGCCCCCGCCGCCGCCAGAGCCTTCACCACCAGTTAAGTCAACTGACGATGACATTAGCACTACCAGGACGGTCACAGTCTCCCCTCAATTTCACTCAACATCAACCAGCGCCTCAGAAAACGGAGAACACGTTGACAATTGCACCACTCCGGAGGACTGCAGTAAAACACAAGAGGAAATCAAAGAACAAACTTCGTCAGTTGTGGTCACTGTCGGGGCTATAACTGCTGCTGTGTTCGTCACCATCTTGATAGCGGGGCTGGTGATCAAGAAGATGAAAGGTAACAAGGACACGGATCTTCACGACCCGATATCGGGGTCAATCCCCATGTCTCTCAAAGACTCCCGGAACAACGACGAACAGAACCACGACCACCCCGAAGACCACATCTACGAGGACATGAACGACCTCCGCCCCGTGGCTGGCGTTGGTTGGCCGTTCTCGACGGGTGAAGAGGGCGTGGATGAGAGTGTGGGCGGCGGGTGGGACGCCCGTAGAGGCTCTGCCCACGACAGCGAGAACAGCATCTACGTCCCATTTAGCTGAGTCCATGTTACCTGCTGACAGCAGAATGTCAACATTATGACTCACACGGCTTCGGGCTTCGATCCCCCCGAGCGGAACAGAAATGCCTAACAAAGATTCCTTTCACCTAATGCAGCCGTTCACCCAGCAGTAATTAGGTACCTGCAACTTACGGAACTGTTGTGGGCTGAATGTTGGAGAAGCTCAGTAGTTCGTACTAAGGGAACCTGGGGCCAGATTCACGAAAGCACTTACGCAAACACTTACGAACCTGTACATCTTTTCTCAATCTTTGGCGGCTTTGTTTACAATTATTAAACAGTTAATGAGCTCCGAAGCACCAGGAGGCTGTTTATAGCAATAACAACAGTTGATTGGCAAGTTTTCATGCTTGTAAACTGTTTAATAAATGTCACCAAAGCCGTCAAAGATTGAGGAAAGATGTACTCACCTAGTTGTGTTTGCAGGGGTTGAGCTCTGGCTCTTTGGTCCCGCCTCTCAACCATCAATCAACAGGCGTACAGATTCCTGAGCCTATTGGGCTCTATCATATCTACACTTGAAACTGTGTATGAAGTCAGCCTCCACCACATCACTTCCTAATGCATTCCATTTGTCAACCACTCTGACACTAAAAAAGTTCTTTCTAATATCTCTGTGGCTCATGTACACGTTCGTAAGTGCTTGCGTAAGTTCTTTCGTGAATCTGGCCCCTGGATACAAGCCTAAGTCCTTGACAACGTGAATACTTATTGTAATTAGTGTTTAGTGATTGTGTATTGTACCAACAAACTAATGATTAATACTGACATTTATATATACTTTATTCCGTTGACTTACATAACAAAAAGCCATTAATCATAAAAATATATTAAAATGTGTTTTTCTTAAAATACACAGTTTAAATGGCTCGCAGGTCTCTGTGTTGGCTATCAGAGTCACTTAAGAAAGGTAGTCAAGAGTGTGCGTGACGCAGTAATCAAGAGATAAGGAAATTGATCAAAACTGTGTGACGCAACAATCAAGTGATAACAAATATAATCAAGACTATGTATGACGCACTAATCAAGTCATAAGCAAAGTTATCAAGTCTGTCACTTCATCATTGCGTCACGCACAAATTTGACAGAAAAAAAATGTATACGCATAATTTATCTAATTTATGTCTAAAATGTAAATATATATATTATTTGCCAAAAATACACACTAGCTAAAATTGTGCTCAGAAGTATACATGGATACATACACCAACTATGTTTAGAAATGTATATGTGCATTAAAAGTGAATTAGAACCGTATAATAATACTTTGTTAATAATACGCATGAAAATACTAGTCACACATGAGCTCAACACATAAGTGTTCATATGTTTCTAATTATTAAGTGTGCTTTAAGCCAACCCATCCTACTGTTAAGATAATACTTATTGAGACAATCGTCAATAGTCACGAATTCGCACGTACTTAGTTTTTAGATAGTAGTATATTGACTAATAAGGAATTCTTTAAAAAAATAAAGCTAAAAAACAAATTTAAATGTTCCTTGGCCTAGTATAGCACAAATATGTACTATATTAGGCCTCACATATCGTGTATTAGGCCTAGGAAGGTTAGGTTAGTATAGTTTGTCAAAGCAACACAAGTAATAAATAGTTTTCCGGTTTGTCCAACTCAATAGTTCCGATTTATACTTTCGTTGTAAGTCGGTATATATACTGTCATCGTCATCGTTACTATAAATACTACCTAAACATGAGGATGGGCTGTTTAGGTGTATATAGGACCAGTTAGTCAGAAATCTACAGAACGGGACCAGTTTGTGTGTCCCAGAACTATAGGCAAGAACCAGTTTGTGTGTCCCAGAACTATAGGCAAGAACCAGTTTGTGTGTCCCAGAACTATAGGCAAGAACCAGTTTGTGTGTCCCAGAACTATAGGCAAGAACCAGTTTGTGTGTCCCAGAACTATAGGCAAGAACCAGTTTGTGTGTCCCAGAACTATAGGCAAGAACCAGTTTGTGTGTCCCAGAACTATAGGCAAGAACCAGTTTGTGTGTCCCAGAACTATAGGCAAGAACCAGTTTGTGTGTCCCAGAACTATAGGCAAGAACCAGTTTGTGTGTCCCAGAACTATAGGCAAGAACCAGTTTGTGTGTCCCAGAACTATAGGCAAGAACCAGTTTGTGTGTCCCAGAACTATAGGCAAGAACCAGTTTGTGTGTCCCAGAACTATAGGCAAGAAACAGTTAGTACCAAACCTGTCATTGGTAACTGAATATATGATATTGTTTGTAACATTTTCTCTTGTATGCTAACATGATACCTAACACAGCTCTATAGACAGAGCGTGGCTAGCAATAACTTGTGGATGTCCAATAAACTAGCATCTATACTTCTATATAAATCATTACCCTCTCAACTGTATACAGTTTACTTGAAGGATCATGGCCTGAGCCTCTCCAGTCACAGCTGCGTCTAAATACACCAATTACAACACAGCCAAGAAATAGTCACATTAAACAGAGAATTCTGAGCGATATTCCTATTGAACAGAGAATTCTGAGTGATATACACATAGAACAGAGAATTCTGAGTGATATACACATTGAACAGAGAGTTTTGAGCGATATACACAATTAACATAGAATTCTGAGTGATATACACATTGAACAGAGAGTTTTGAGCGATATACACAATTAACATAGAATTCTGAGTGATATACACATAGAACAGAGAATTCTGAGCGATATACACATAGAACAGAGAATTCTGAGCGATATACATATTGAACAGAGAATTCTGAGCGATATACACATTGAACAGAGAATTCTGAGCGATATACACATTGAACAGAGAATTCTGAGCGATATACACATTGAACAGAGAATTCTGAGCGATATACACATTGAATGAAGAATTCTGAGCGATATACATATTGAACAGAGAATTCTGAGCGATATACACATTGAACCGAGAATTCTGAGTGATATACACATTGAACAGAGAATTCTGAGTGATATACACATTGAACAGAGAATTCTGAGCGATATACACATTGAACAGAGAATTCTGAGCGATATACACATTGAACAGAGAATTCTGAGCGATATTCTCATTGAACAGAGAATTCTGAGCGATATACACATTGAACAGAGAATTCTGAGCGATATACACATTGAACAGAGAATTCTGAGCGATATTCTCATTGAGCGAAGAATTCTAAGCATTGACTAAAACTGGAGGGAGTAAAATGTATATAAATGTTAACACCCAATCATCTCGGGTTTAATTTGACCTCAAATGGCTCAATAATTAGGGATAATTGTTACCGAAGCCTTGATTGTTCTCCCATTGTTGGGGACGCTTGTTGGGCCCTTCGGTGTCCCCCCCCCCCCTAGGCCAGCTACTAAGCTTTCCCAGGCTGCAACCCACAACAGTTGGCTAATCCCGAGGTACCTACTTACTGCTAGGAACACAGAGGCTTCAGGTAAGAGGAAATGTGCCCGAATATCTCTGTCCTTGTGCGGGAGTCAAACTCGGGACCATTTTGTTGTGACCGGACGTCGCTGACCAGTGCTACAGATAAAGGAGGTCTGTCGCCACAAGAATCTTAACCCACCCCCTCAGTTCAGTCCGTCCTCCTAAGGTTTGCCAACGTCAAGAAAACGGTCAGTTTAAAGTGCCCTTGTCCTAACCTACCAGAGGACCCAAAACAGAAAACGGGACAGTACTTTACTTCCGCGAGCCGGTTCCATTTTCTATTACGACAATTTTTGGCCGTATGTAACACATACGAGCGAAAAGCGACGTTCTTTGTGAGAGGACAAGTTGCTCAGTTAACCGGAGCATGATGCATGCAAGTGCACGTATACATTATGTCTCTTGACTTCACAAAAAATACTTTTCTGAAGTAAACCAGTAACACATATTGCTCGTGGCGGACATTTTGCGTCTCCTCTACACACACACGCTCGGATATAATACAAGCACCTCTAACCTAGCTTTAACCAAGCAACTATAACAATGCCCAACATTAGCGCAGAAAATGTGGTCCTTACCAACATTAGTAGACGCAAGAAAGACTTCTCAAGCAACAAGAAACAGCTAAAGGATGCCGTGAGACATCCTCTAGTTACAATGAGTCACATGTTGGTATTCCCGTGAAGATATCGGCGGACGACGCGACGGTGACGGAGAATGGACAGTATGAGGTCACTCCCGCGCCCCTGGCTCTGTCAGCCGTCTCTCCCTTGGTGGCGGGGGCCTGTCGTGCACACCGCGGACCTGGACCCTGCTATTGGAACATCGAATGTTGCGGCCCCCCGCGAGGGGTCTTTGCGGTGTTCCTGGAGCAGACAGTGCTGCATCAGGTATACCTGTCTCGCATCGCACCTTCCCGTCTACGACTGACAGAGTTTATGTATGAACAAGAGTGCTCCAACCGAGAAGAGTCTGTAGAGATGAAGAGTTCTAGAGGCCGTCTAAAAGGTTGTATTATGCCGTCTTGAAGGACTTAAGGGGGCCGTCTGGAAGGGAAGTAAGGGGCCGTCTGGAAGGGCAGTATAGGGCCATCTGGAAGGGCAGTAAGGGGCCGTCTGGAAGGGCTGTAATGGGCTGTCTGGAAGGGCAGTAGGGGGCCGTCTGGAAGGGCCGTAATGGGCTGTCTGGAAGGGCAGTAGGGGGCTGTCTGGAAGGGCTGTAATAGGCTGTCTGGAAGGGCAGTAGGGGGCCGTCTGGAAGGGCTGTAGGGGGCCGTCTGGAAGAGCTGTAGGGGGCCGTCTGGAAGAGACGTAGGGATCGTGAACCTCTTACGACTCGGGTGGCCAAGATGTGGCTGACGTTTGGGTCGTCGTAATCTTTACGAAATTAATAGCAATAACAACAGTTGCAAGTAGCTACAGGATGTGGATTATCAGTGAGTTGGTTCTTGAGGCGTGGCCCAGCCTGGCACTGTGGCACTCTCACCAAGACTCCCATCTTGGTCATAGTGAAGGTCACACACACCCACGACGGTCCCGACGACCCCCCAGGACCAGGTCGTGACCCGTGAGTGACTGGCAGTGAAGACCATAAGTGAGAGGTCCCTGTGACGACTCTTGGAGGCAGCGAACTTGTTATAGCACAGTTGTGTAATATATACAGTGGTGAGTGAGGTCACTGTCCGTGGTGAGTGAGGTCACTGTCCGTGGTGAGTGAGGTCACTGTCCGTGGTGACGACGGAGATCACTGTCCGTGATGAGTGAGGTCACTGTCCGTGGTGAGTGAGGTCACTGTCCGTGGTGACGACTGTCGGAAAATCCGACACCATTTAATATATCATACAGATAATAGCTGTATTACCAACAAGTTACCCATAGAAAACGAAACTTGTAGTGGAATTACCGTCTATAGAAAACGGGATATCATCACCACATACTATTATAATTCACCAGCTATTCTGCTGGGAATTGTTCTTAAATACATAAGTCTTTGGACTTTACCATCATAAAACATCTTATATAAATTAACTTAATTATCAATATTAAAGTAGAGTAAATGTGACCCTTCTATCACTTTCTGAAATGTGGACAATGTAAGCCAGGCGTCAGAGTGAGGAAGGAGGGCAGCCATTGTTGTTATACGAGACCAGAGGCTCACACGGGAGCAAATTCGGCTCCTGTTAAATTTACTTGGACGTAGTGTTATGGAACCCAAAGGTGTACCATTGTCAACACGCTGTCTACAAATACAAGTTAAGTGTCTATCCGAAACCCGTTTATCATTCATTTATGGCCATTAATGTCAGGATATAGGGTTAGCCGGTTAGAACGCGAAATCGCCTCATACTAAAGGTAATTAAGCCAGGTCTTTAATGTTCCATGTACTGTATAGTGTTTTCTCTGATATAGCTTGTCATATATAGGATTCTGGCTTCACAGCTAGCGCACTTTTGACAGGTCAAGACGAGGATGCAAGATTGTGCACCAGTTACTGGGTGATATGGAAGCTACCTCAAAGAGGATAATTTGGTGTCTACACCCTAGTTATACCTGGTGGACTAACCTGCTGTACTATAAGATAAGGAACCTCTTCAATGTTTAATAGTATGTAGTCTATTACTGTAGTTTGATTGGCTGCATATATATTAATTTAACCCCCCCTAATGTGTAGAGGATCGATTTGTGAGATTGAGATTATTGCAGAAATACAGTCCACTTAACATTATACAAATTGCTATCGAAGTATATAAATTAACGTAAATATAAATTCATATAAATTAAATAAATATAAATCTCACAGGTCGGTTCCCACAACGACGGAGGGTCACCATGAGAAGGATGACGTCAGTGCTCCAGCTTGGGGTGGGTGTGGTGCTCTTGTTCACTGTGGTGGTGGTGGTGCCAGCCGCCTCACACCAATGGTGCAACTTCGTGCCACATAATTCCTACGGCTGCCAGACCTTTGTCTTGACCTCCCGAGACGCTAACAAGTGTCTCTTTTCAGCAACCGATTCTCTTGACAACTCCTTCTACCTCAGACCAAGTCCAACTTTCACGTACATGGAAATCAAAATCACATGGCCCCAGGGAAGCCCTACGGCAATTGTTATAGGCAGATATGTGTTCCAGAGTCCATATAAGTGGTACCATGTACAAACGTCGTCCCGCACGTCTCCTGGTAACGTGACGTATTACGTCTATATTGACGGGCGAGAACAGCATAGTGAGAGTCAAGTATACAGTGGCGAAAGTTTCAGTATCTACGTCTCAGGTTCACCATACTGTACTTTCAACTGTAAACCTATAGACTACATAGCGACGAATTCTTATCTTCACTCTCTTACCTCCACCACAGAAAACGGAGAACACGTCACTACGGAGGACTCCAGTAAACCTGAGAAGGACAACAGCGCAGAGCCAACTGCGTCAGTTCCTGTCCAACCCTGGCATATTGTGGTCATTGTCGGGGCTATAGTTGCTGCTGCTGCTGCGGTAGTCGTCGTCACAGCAGCACTAGTGATCAAGCGGAGGAAGAAAGAGGAAGATAACAGGCGTCTTCATGACCAGATATCACATGTCCCCAAGACTTTAAGCAGTTATCGGAACTCCGATGTGGCCAACTATGACGATATCGACGACTCAGAAGAGCACATATACGAGGAAATATAAGCTCACCACACTATGCCTCAATCTGTAACTCCAGCAACTATCCACTTACTCTTGGGCTGGACGGTAGAGCGACGGTCTCGCTTCTTGCAGGTCAGCCGTCAATCCCCGACCGCCAAAGTGACTGAACACCATTCGTTTCCATTCGTCCCCCATCCTAAATCCTATCCTGATCCCTTCCCAGTGCTGTATAGTCATAATGGCTTGGCGCCTCCTCCTGATAGTTCCTCTTCCCCCTACTCTAACATGGCCGCCGTCATCACCACCTGAGTCACCAGTTTAGTTCACTGATGATACACCGTCGTTAAGTCACCGTTATCAGTGATACGTCACCGTATCACTGATGATACGGTTAAACGTCCTGACTGTCACAGTTGTCTCCAGAGTTCACCTTTCTTCAGAAGACAAGAACACCGGAGGACGACTCACACGGTGGGACTACTTTCTTAAGTCTTTACTAAACAAACAGCAATGACAACAACAGTAGCATGTAGCTACAGGATGCGGAGTGCCGGTCAGTGGGTTTTTCAGGTGATGCCCTGCCTGGCACTGTGGCACCCTCACCAACACTCCCATCTTGGTCATAGTGAAGGTTACACACACACACCCACGACGGTCCCGACGACCCCCCAGGACCAGGTCGTGACCCGTGAGTGACTGGCAGTGACGACCATAAGTGAGAGGTCTCTGTGACGACTCTTGGAGGCAGCGAACTTTTTATAGCACAGATGTGTAATATATACAGTGGTGAGTGAGGTCACTGTCCGTGGTGAGTGAGGCCACTGTCCGTGGTGAGTGAGGTCACTGTCCATGGTGAGGAGGTCACTGTCCGTGGTGACGACGGAGGGTCACCATGAGAAGGATGACGTCAGTGCTCCAGCTTGGGGTGGGTGTGGTGCTCTTGTTCACTGTGGTGGTGGTGGTGCCAGCCGCCTCACACCAATGGTGCGACAGAGAGCTTCAAGATAACTACGGCTGTCCGACCTACATCCTAGCCTCTCCAGACGGTGGCAAGTGTCAGTTTGACACCCGAGGATCTCCTCCCTTCTCCTTCTACCTCAGACCCGGCCCAACCTTCACGTCCATGCAAGTGATACTCACATGGACCTTGGGAGTGACTGAGACAATTTACTTAGGCAGGGATGTGCTGGATCAACCAAACAAGTGGTACCGTATACAGATGACGTCGCACACATCTCTTGTTGATGAGACGTATTACGTCTATGTTGATGGACAAGAACGGCGAAAGCTGCGGTCAATATTAGTCAGTGCCAACACTTTCGATATCTACGTCATTGGCTCACCATACTATGCTCGCGACTGTGACCCTAGTGAGTACCCTCCTTCACGGTCGACACCACCACCACCAGCAGCGCCTTCACCACCAACAACACCATCTCCAGTTCAGTCTACTGACGATGCAGTCAACCTTCCGGGGGTGGACCTAAGCTACCCTAAAGTTCCCCCACCAGCAAACACCACAGAAAACAGAGAAATCGCTGAAGAACATTCCACTACGGAGGACTCCAGTAAACCAAAAAACGACACCATGGAGGCGACAACCAGGTTAGTTCTTGGTCAACCCTGGTATATAGTGGTCACTGTCGGGGTTATTGCTGCTGCAGTCGTCACCATCATCATTGCAACACTGGTGATCAAGACGAGGAAGAGAAAAGAAAAAAATACGAATCTTATTGACCAGGAAACTGGGTCATTCCCTCTGTCTTTCAGCGCCTCCCAGAACGCCAATGAAGAACACTACGACGACGTCGACGACCCCGAAGACCACATCTACGAGGACATGAATGACCTCCACCCCGTGGCTGGCGCTGTCCGGCCGTTCTCGACGGGTGAAGAGGGCGTGGATGCGAGTGTGGGCGGCGGATGGGGACGCCCGCAAAGGCTCCGCCCACGACAGTGAGAACAGCCTCTACGTCGGCTTTGGCGCCATGCTGACGTAAGACAATATTAAACAGCTGATCCATGTTGCTTGCTGGCAGGAGAATGACAACATAGAGGCCCCTCATAGTAGTGCATTTACTATTTGTGCCTGCAGAATCGAGCTGTTAGCTCTTGGACCCCGCCTTTCTAACTGACAAGTGTGTTGGCAGTGCAGTGTGTCAACAAACTAATGAATAATACTGATATTTATATATACTTCACCACTTACATAAAAGAAAGTTACAAACCACTAGAAAAAATATAATACAAAACTTGACTGCATTATTAAACAGCTCTCAAGTCTCGGTGTTTATTTGCGAGATAAGAGAGGTAAGCAAGACTGTGCGTGACGCAGTAATCAAGTGACTGAGATAGGTAAGATTGTGCGTGACGCGGTAATCAAGTGACTGTGTTCAAGACTGATAGAAGCGAAGATGAATATATGTGATTTATCTAATGTATAGGCCTAAAACTTAAACATAAATAATACCAATTAACTGGAAGTCAACAGGAGCTAAAAGTGCGACCAATAGTACACATAGATACATATACAAGTACACATATACACATTAGTAGTACTGTATATATGTAGTAGTACACAGATACATACCAGTAGCACACACAGCTACACATGTCAGTAAGTCACATAGATACATATACCAGCAGTACACATGGATACGCATATCAGTAGTAAACATTGATAAACATATCGGCAGTACACATAGATACACATACCAATAGTACACTATATGTAGATATATTTATAGACAATGTAGAAACTTCGTCAATGATACCATACGTCATTTTTTACATTTAAATTAACCAATGAAATTGTTATATTGCAAAAGTGTGATTTAGTTGTATATACTAGAGGACCAGTAATGTGTTTCAGACCAATCTTTCATACATATCCCAACAGTGTGCAGTAGACCTGAACACTGGCTGGTGGTCGCTCGTGTTGACAACTCCTCAAGGAGCTTATCAAGCAGCAAAAAGTAGCTACAGGATGTTTACTACTGGCGAGAATATTCTTGAGGTGTGGCCCAGCCTGGCACTGTGGCAATCTCACCAGCACTCCCACCTCGGTCATAGTGGAGGTCGCACACACCCACGACGGTCCCGACGACCCCCCAGGACCAGGTCGTGACCCGTGAGTGACTGGCAGTGACGACCATAAGTGAGGGGTCCCTGTGACGACTCTTGGAGGCAGCGAACTTGTTATAGCACAGTTGTGTAATATATAGTGAGTGAGGTCACTGTCCGTGGTGACGACGGAGGTCACCATGAGAAGGATGACGTCAGTGCTCCAGCTTGGGGTTGGTGTGGTGCTCTTGTTCACTGTGGTGGTGGTGGTGCCAGCCGCCTCACAACAATGGTGCAACAGAGAGCTTCATGACAACTACGGCTGTCTGACCTACATCCTGGCCTCCCGAGACGCTGGCAAGTGTCTCTTTTGGTACAATTATTTTCCTGACTTGTACCTCAGACCAAGTCCAACCTTCACGAACTTGGAAATAAAAATCACATGGCCCCAGGGAAGCCCTACGATATTTAATATTGGCAGGAATGTGCTCAAGCAACCAAACATGTGGTACCTTGTACAGATGATGTATGACCCGAATTTTAATGTGTTATATAAAGTCTATATTGATGGGCAAGAGTGGGGAAGTGTGCGTGCACCATACAGAGCCAACACTTTCGACGTCTACGTCACAGGCTCCCTACACTATGCTGTCAAGTGTAACCCCAGCCACTACCCGCCTCCTACACCGCCACCTCAACAACCACCACCGACAAGACCGCCCCCGCCGCCGCCAGAGCCTTCACCACCAACAGCAGCACCACCAGTTACGTCAACTGACGATGACATTAACCCTCCCACGACGGTAAGAGTCTCCCCTCAAGTTCACTCAACGTCAGTCAGCGCCTCAGAAAATGGACAACACGTTGATGAATGCACCACTACGGAGGACTGCAGGAAAACACACAAGGTAATCGAAGACGCGCAAACTTCGTTAGTTCTTGTTAACACAAAGTATATTGTGGTCACTGTCGGGGCTATAATTGCTGCTGCGTTCGTCACCATCATGATAGCGGGGCTGGTGATCAAGAAGATGAAAGGTAACAAGGACACGGATCTTCACGACCCGATATCGGGGTCAATCCCCATGTCTCTTAAAGACTCCCGGAACAACGACGAACAGAACCACGACCACCCCGAAGACCACATCTACGAGGACATGAACGACCTCCGCCCCGTGGCTGGCGTTGGTCGGCCGTTCTCGACGGGTGAAGAGGGCGTGGATGAGAATGTGGGCGGCGGGTGGGACGCCCGTAGAGGCTCCGCCCACGACAGTGAGAACAGCATCTACGTCCCATTTAGCTGAGTCCATGTTACCTGCTGACAGCAGAATGTCAACAATATGACTCACACGGCTTCGATCCCCCCGAGCCGAACAGAAATGCCTAACCAAGTTTCCTTTCACCTAATGCAGCCGTTCATCCAGCAGTAAATAGGTACACGTGACTTACGCAACTGTTGTGGACTGAATGTTGGAGAAGCTCAGTAGTTCGTACTAAGGGAACCTGGGGCCAGATTCACGAAGCAGTTACGCAAACACTTACGAACCTGTACATCTTTTCTCAATCTTTGACGGCTTTGTTTACAATTATTAAACAGTTAATGAGCTCCGGAGCACCAGGAGGCTGTTTATAACAATAACAACAGTTGATTGGCAAGTTTTGATGCTTGTAAACTGTTTAATAAATGTAACCAAAGCCGTCAAAGATTGAGGAAAGATGTACACGTTCGTAAGTGCTTTCGTAAGTTCTTTCGTGAATCTGGCCCCTGGATACAAGCCTAAGTCCTTGACAACGTGAGTACTTATCATTGTAATTAGTGTTTAGTGATTGTGAATTGTACCAACAAACTAATGATTAATACTGACATTTATACATACTTTATTCCGTTAACTTACATAACAAAATGCCATTAATCATAAAAATATATTCAAATGTGTTTTTCTTGAACTACCCACTTTAAATGGCTCGCAGGTCTCTGTGTTGGCCATCAGTGTCACTTAAGAAAGGTAGTCAAGAGTGTGTGTGACGCAGTAATCAAGAGATAAGGAAATTGATCAAAACTGTGTGACGCAACAATCAAGTGATAACAAATATAATCAAGACTGCGTGTGACGCACAAATCAAGTCATAAGCAAAGTTATCATGACTGTCACTTCATCATTGCGTTACGCACAAATTTGACAGAAAAAAAATGTATACGCATAATTTATCTAATTTATATGTCTAAAATGTAAATATATATTATTTACCAAAAATACACATTAGCTAAAATTGTGCTCAGAAGTATACATGGATACATACACCAACTATGTTTAGAAATGTATATGTGCATTAAAAGTGAATTAGAACTGTATAATAATACTTTGTTAATAATACGCATGAAAATACTAGTCACACATGAGCTTAACACATAAGTGTTCATATGTTTCTAATTATTAAGTGTGCTTTAAGCCAACCCATCCTACTGTTAAGATAGTATCTATTGTGACGATCGTCAATAGTCACGTATTCGTACGTACTTAGTTTTTAGATAGTAGTATATTGACTAATAAGGAATTCTTTAAAAAAATAAAGCTAAAAAACAAATTTAAATGTTCCTTGGCCTAGTATAGCACAAATATGTACTATATTAGGCCTCACATATCGTGTATTAGGCCTAGGAAGGTTAGGTTAGGTTAGTTTGTCAAAGCAACACAAGTAATAAATAGTTTTCCGGTTTGTCCAACTCAATAGTTCCGATTTATACTTTCGTTGTAAGTCGGTATATATACTGTCGTCGTCATCGTTACTATAAATACTACCTAAACATGAGGATGGGCTGTTTAGGTGTATATAGGACCAGTTAGTCACAAATCTACAGGACGAGACCAGTTTGTGTGTCCCAGAACTATAGGCAAGAACCAGTTTGTGTGTCCCAGAACTATAGGCAAGAACCAGTTTGTGTGTCCCAGAACTATAGGCAAGAACCAGTTTGTGTGTCCCAGAACTATAGGCAAGAACCAGTTTGTGTGTCCCAGAACTATAGGCAAGAACCAGTTTGTGTGTCCCAGAACTATAGGCAAGAACCAGTTTGTGTGTCCCAGAACTATAGGCAAGAACCAGTTTGTGTGTCCCAGAACTATAGGCAAGAACCAGTTTGTGTGTCCCAGAACTATAGGCAAGAACCAGTTTGTGTGTCCCAGAACTATAGGCAAGAACCAGTTTGTGTGTCCCAGAACTATAGGCAAGAACCAGTTTGTGTGTCCCAGAACTATAGGCAAGAACCAGTTTGTGTGTCCCAGAACTATAGGCAAGAACCAGTTTGTGTGTCCCAGAACTATAGGCAAGAACCAGTTTGTGTGTCCCAGAACTATAGGCAAGAACCAGTTAGTACCAAACCTGTCATTGGTAACTGAATATATGATATTGTTTGTTACATTTTCTCTTGTATGCTAACATGATACCTAACACAGCTCTATAGACAGAGCGTGGCTAGCAATAACTTGTGGATGTCCAATAAACTAGCATCTATACTGCTATATAAATCATTACCCTCACAACTGTATACAGTTTACTTGAAGGATCATGGCCTGAGCTTCTCCAGTCACAGCTGCGTCTAAATACACCAATTACAACACAGCCAAGAAATAGTCACATTAAACAGAATTACGAGTGATATACCCAGTGAAGAGAAAATTCTAAGCGATATACACATTGAACGAAGAATTCTAAGCATTGACTAAAACTGGAAGGAGAAAAAATGTATATAAATGTAAACACCCAATCATCTCGGGTTAAATTTGACCTCAAATGGCTCATTAATTTGGGATAATTGTTACCGAAGCCTTGATTGTTCTCCCATTGTTGGGGACGCTTGTTGGGTCCTTCCGAGTTCCCCCCCCCTTCCCCTAGACCAGCTACTGAGCTTCCCCAGGCTGCAACCCAGAACAGTTGGCTAATCCCGAGGTACCTACTTACTGCTAGGAACACAGAGGCATCAGGTAAGAGGAAATGTGCCCAAATATCTTTGTCCTTGTGCGGGAGTCAAACTCGGGACCATTTTGTTGTGACCGGACGTCGCTGACCAGTGCTACAGATAAAGGTCTGTCGCCCCAAGAATCCAACCCCCCCCCCCCTCAGTTCAGTCCGTCCTCCTAAGGTTTGCCAACGTCAAGTAAACGGTCAGTTTAATGTGCCCTTGTCCTAACCTAGCAGAGGACCCAAAACAGAAAACGGGACAGTACTTTACTTTCGCCAGCCGCTTCCATTTTCTATTACGACAATTCTTGGCCGTATGTAACGCAAACGAGCGAAAAGCGACGTTCTTTGTGAGAGGACAAGTTGCTCAGTTAACCGGAGCATGATGCATGCAAGTGCACGTATACATTATGTCTCTGATTTCACAAAAAATATTTTTCTGAAGTAAACCAGTAACACATATTGCTCGTGGCGGACATTTTGCGTCTCCTCTACACACACACGCTCGGATATAATACAAGCACCTCTAACCTAGCTTTAACCAAGCAACTATAACAAAGCCCAACATTAACGCAGAAAATGTAGTCCTTACCAACATTAGTAGATGCAAGAAAGACTTCTCTAGCAACGAGAAACAGCTAGAGGATACCGTAAGACATCCTCTAGTTACAATGAGTCACATGTTGGTATTCCCGTGAAGATGATGGCGGACGACGCGACGGTGACGGAGAATGGACAGTATGAGGTCACTCCCGCGCTCCTGGTTCTGTCAGCCGTCCCTCCCTTGGTGGCGGGGGCCTGTCGTGCACACCGCGGCGCTGACCTGGACCCTGCTATTGGAACACTGAATGTCGCGGCCCCCCCGCGAGGGGTCTTTGCGGTGTTCCTGGAGCAGACAGTGCTCCAGAATCTTAGCGACGGCACAGTGTGAATCTGAATCAAGTATACCTGTATCGCATCGCACCTTCCCGTCTACGACTGACAGAGTTTATGTATGAACAAGAGTGCCCGAACCAAGAAGAGTCTGTAGAGATGAAGAGTTCTAGAGGCCGTCTAAAAGGTTGTATTATGCCGTCTAGGACTTAAGGGGGCCGTCTGGAAAGGCAGTAAGGGGCCGTCTGGAATGGTTGTAAGGGGCCGTCTGGAAGGGTTGTAGGGGGCCGTCTGGAAGGGTTGTAGGGGGCCGTCTGGAAGGGCTGTAATGGGCTGTCTGGAAGGGCAGTAGGGGGCCGTCTGGAAGGGTTGTTGGGGCCGTCTGGAAGGGCTGTAGGGGGCCGTCTGGAAGAGACGTAGGGATCGTGATCCCCTTACGACTCGGGTGGCCAGGATGTGGCTGTCGTTTGGGTCATCGTAATCTTTACGAAATTAACAGCAATGACAACAACAGTAGCAAGTAGATACAGGATGTGGAGTGCCGGTGAGTGGGTTTTTCAGGTGTTGCCCTGCTTGGCATTGTGGCCCTCTCACCAGCACTCACATCTTGGTCATAGTGAAGGTTACACACACACACCCACGACGGTCCCGACGACCCCCCAGGACCAGGTCGTGACCCATGAGTGACTGGCAGTGACGACCATAAGTGAGAGGTCCCTGTGACGACTCTTGGAGGTAGCGAACTTGTTATAGCACAGTTGTGTAATATATACAGTGGTGAGTGAGGTCACTGTCCGTGGTGAGTGAGGTCACTGTCCGTGGTGAGTGAGGTCACTGTCCGTGGTGACGACGGAGGTCACCATGAGATGGATGACGTCAGTGCTCCAGCTTGGGGTGGGTGTGGTGCTCTTGTTCACTGTGGTGGTGGTGGTGCCAGCCGCCTCACAACAATGGTGCGACAGAGAGCTTCATGATAACTACGGCTGTCCGACCTACACCCTGGACTCCCGAGACGGTGGCATGTGTCAGTTTGACACCCGAGGTTCTCCTCCCTTCTCCTTCTACCTCAGACCCGGCCCAACCTTCACGTCCTTGCAAGTGAGACTCACATGGACCTTGGGAGCGACTGACACAATTTACATAGGCAGGGATGTGCTGGATCAACCAAACAAGTGGTACCGTATACAGATGACGTCGCACACATCTCTTGTTGATGAGACGTATTACGTCTATGTTGATGGACAAGAACGGCGAAATCTGACTTCAACATTTCGTGCTCACAGATTCGATATCTACGTCACTGGCTCACCATACTATGCTCGCGACTGTGACCCTAGTGACTACCCTCCTTCACGGTCGACACCACCACCACCAGCAGCGCCTTCACCACCAACAACACCACCACCAGCAGCGCCTTCACCACCAACAACACCATCTCCAGTTCAGTCTACTGACGATGCAGTCAACCTTCCGGGGGTGGACCTAAGCTACCCTAAAGTTTCCCCACCAACAAACACCACAGAAAACGGAAGAGCCGCCGAAGAACATTCCTCAATGGAGGACTCTAGTAAACCAGAAAACGGCCTCAACGAGACAATCAGGTTAGTTCTTGGTCTACCCTGGTATATAGTGGTCACTGTCGGGGTTATTGCTGCTGCAGTCGTCACCATCATCATTGCAACACTGGTGATCAAGGCGAGGAAGAGAAAAGAAAAGAATACGAATCTTATTGACCAGAAAACTGGGTCATTCCCTCTGTCTTTCAGCGCCTCACAGAACTGCAACGAAGACAACTACGACGACGTCGACGACCCCGACGTCGACGACCCCGAAGACCACATCTACGAGGACATGAACGACCTCCACATCCAACCTTCACGTCCTTGCAAGTGATACTCACATGGACCTTGGGAGCGAATGAGACAATTTACTTAGGCAGGGATGTGCTGGATCAACCAAGCAAGTGGTACCGTATACAGATGACGTCGCACACATCTCTTATTGATGAGACGTATTACGTCTATGTTGATGGACAAGAACGGCGAAAGCTGCGGTCAATATTATTCAGTGCCAACACTTTCGATATCTACGTCACTGGCTCGCCATACTATGCTCGCGACTGTGACCCTAGTGACTACCCTCCTCCACGGTCGACACCAGCGCCACCAGCAGCGCCTTCACCACCAACAACACCATCTCCAGTTCAGTCTACTGACGATGCAGTCAACCTTCCGGGGGTGGACTTAAGCTACCCTAAAGTTCCCCCAGCAACAAACACCACAGAAAACGGAGAAGCCGCTGACGAACATTCCTCCACAGAAGACGGGAGTAAACCAGAGGACGCTACCCACCTACCCTGGTACACATGGGTACTTGCCGGGGCTATAGTTGATGTCATGATCGACATCATCGCCATAGTAGCCCTTGTGATCATGACGAGGAAGAAATGGGAAAAGCAAACGGCCTCTCAAAGCCAGGTCACGTCATCAGTAGTCAACAAGGCCTTTCAGCGAAGCCCGGATGTGGGACAAGTTTGGCCCTAACTGCCCATAGTTCCTCCAGTACAGGTCTACCAAGATGTGGGTCGTGTGGGGACATTAAACATTAAAACTGTGTATCAAGTTGGCTTCCACAACACCTTCATCTAGTTCGTTTCACTCAATTACGACTGAAACGAGATTGTCTGGGTAGTAGGTGAGTTGAGAGTTGAAAAGCCTTGTTCTTGACGAAGTACTAAAGTGTGAGCTGGCATTGACTGAAGCACTATTTCAATCATAACTTTGAGTTAAAACACAAGCAGACAAAGGTTAAATAATTCATTGATCTTAAGAACATCTATCTTCACAGCGATGTTTGGAAGGGCGGTGGTTGTCAAGAGATGTGTTGTCTGGTGGGAATTATACCAGGCCTTCCTCCTATAATGGTAGTGCTTACAGCAACTATTTGGTCCAGAGTACAGTATGTTGTGATGGACCTGGCACCCTCGTACCTATCTGTCAGAGGAAACGTGCAGAAACCTCTCAGTCCTGCCAAGTGAATCGAACCCGGGACCATTCTGTTGTGACGCCCCTGTGTTGCCTACTGTGCCACAGTAGGCAGCTGATCAGTGTACAATGTCGGCACAACAGTGAGTGCCGACAACTACTTAACCGTCTACCGGAAAGTCAGTGGTAAACTCCAACCCATACAACTGTTCAACGCTGCTCAATACCCATACAACGCCTGTCAACGCCCACCCAGACAGCCGCACAACGCTGCTCAACGCCCACATACAGCCAAACACAGTACGCTGATCACAGTGGCGTGTCGTGCTGACAGCGACGCGGACCCAGGTCCTGCCCTTGGGACTCTCGCGACCTTCCGCGAGTCTTCGCCAAGTCCTTGGACTAGACCTCGCTCCAGATTTATAGACACGGTTCAACCCGACTCAGAATCAGGCATATATCTATTTCTCAGCGCTTTTTCCCGTCTACGACCGACAAATTTTATCTATTAACCAGATTGCGCCATCCAGGGAGAGACTGGAGAGCGTCTTGTGCAGGAGACTGCGATACGCCGTCAACTGTTTACAGTCTCCAGCCTCACAGTTCTCGTTGACTGCGCTATTACGAGTAACGACGACACCAAACGGTCGCCGCACCTTCCCCTTCCGCGAATAAAGCTGTCGTCCAAAAGGGCTAAAAAAGGGCCATCAGAAAGGGCTGAAAGGGCCGTTTCAAGGAGCTGTAGAGGGCTTTTCAAAGGGCTGTAAGGGGCAGTCTACCCCTGACGACAAAGGTAGCCAGGATGTAGTTGACACGGAAGTCGTTGTATTCTTTAATTAACTAACAACAATAACAACAATAGCAAGCAGCTACAGGATATGCATTATCGGCGAGATTGTTCTTGAGGCGTGGCCCTGCCTGGCACTGTGGCACTCTCATCAACACTCCCACCTCGGTCATAGTGAAGGTCACACACACCCACGACGGTCCCGACGACCCCCCAGGACCAGGTCGTGACCCGTGAGTGACTGGCAGTGACGACCATAAGTGAGAGGTCCCTGTGACGACTCTTGGAGGCAGCGAACTTGTTATAGCACAGTTGTGTAATATATAGTGAGTGAGGTCACTGTCCGTGGTGAGTGAGGTCACTATCCGTGGTGAGTGAGGTCACTGTCCGTGGTGAGTGAGGTCACTGTCCGTGGTGAGTGAGGTCACTGTCCGTGGTGAGTGAGGTCACTGTCTGTGGTGAGTGAGGTCACTGTCCGTGGTGAGTGAGGTCACTGTCCGTGGTGAGTGAGGTCACTGTCCGTGGTGACGACGGAGGGTCACCATGAGAAGGATGACGTCAGTGCTCCAGCTTGGGGTGGGTGTGGTGCTCTTGTTCACTGTGGTGGTGGTGGTGCCAGCCGCCTCACAACAATGGTGTAACAAAAGGCTTCATGATAACTACGGCTGCCAGACCTACACTCTGGCCTCCCGAGACGCTGGCAAGTGTCTTTTTTTGTACAATTATTTTCCTGACTTGTATCTCAGACCAAGTCCAACCTTCACGAACTTGGAAATAAAAATCACATGGCCCCAGGGAAGCCCTACGATATTTAATATTGGCACGAATGAGTTCAAGCAACCAAACATGTGGTACCATGTACAGATGATGTCCGACCCGAATTATGATTGGTTATATAAAGTCTATATTGATGGGCAAGAGTGGGGAAGAGTGTATAACGCATACAGAGCCAACACTTTCCATGTCTACGTCACAGGCTCCCTACACTATGCTGTCAACTGTAACCCCAGCCACTACCCGCCTCCTACACCGCCACCACAACAACCACCACTGACAAGACCGCCACCACAACAACCACCACTGACAAGATCGCCACCACAACAACCACCACTGACAAGATCGCCACCACAACAACCACCACTGACAAGACCGCCACCACAACAACCACCACTGACAAGATCGCCACCACAACAACCACCACTGACAAGACCGCCCCCGTCGCCGCCAGAGCCTTCACCACCAGTTAAGTCAACTGACGATGACATTAGCACTACCAGGACGGTCACAGTCTCCCCTCAATTTCACTCAACATCAACCAGCGCCTCAGAAAACGGAGAACACGTTGGCAATTGCACCACTCCGGAGGACTGCAGTAAAACACAAGAGGAAATCAAAGAACAAACTTCGTCAGTTGTGGTCACTGTCGGGGCTATAACTGCTGCTGTGTTCGTCACCATCATGATAGCAGGGCTGGTGATCAAGAAGATGAAAGGTAACAAGGACACGGATCTTCACGACCCGATATCGGGGTCAATCCCCATGTCTCTCAAAGACTCCCGGAACAACGACGAACAGAACCACGACCACCCCGAAGACCACATCTACGAGGACATGAACGACCTCCGCCCCGTGGCTGGCGTTGGTTGGCCGTTCTCGACGGGTGAAGAGGGCGTGGATGAGAGTGTGGGCGGCGGGTGGGACGCCCGTAGAGGCTCCGCCCACGACAGTGAGAACAGCATCTACGTCCCATTTAGCTGAGTCCATGTTACCTGCTGACAGCAGAATGTCAACATTATGACTCACACGGCTTCGATCCCCCCGAGCGGAACAGAAATGCCTAGCTAAGTTTCCTTTCACCTAATGCAGCCGTTCACCCAGCAGTAATTAGGTACCTGCGACTTACGCAACTGTTGTGGGCTGAATGTTGGAGAAGCTCAGTAGTTCGTACTAAGGGAACCTGGGGCCAGATTCACGAAAGCACTTACGCAAACACTTACGAACCTGTACATTTTTTCTCAATCTTTGGCGACTTTGTTTACAATTATTAAACAGTTAATGAGCTCCGAAGCACCAGGAGGCTGTTTATAACAATAACAACAGTTGATTGGCAAGTTTTCCTGCTTGTAAACTGTTTAATAAATGTAACCAAAGCCGTCAAAGATTGAGGAAAGATGTACACGTTCGTAAGTGCTTGTGTAACTTCTTCGTGAATCTGGCCCCTGGATACAAGCCTAAGTCCTTGGCAACATGAGTATTTACCATTGTAATTAGTGTTTAGTGATTGTGTATTGTACCAACAAACTAATGATTAATACTGACATTTATACATACTTTATTCCGTTGACTTACATAACAAAAAGCCATTAATCATAAAAATATATTAAAATGTGTTTTTCTTAAACTACACAGTTTAAATGGCTCGCAGGTCTCTGTGTTGGCCATCAGTGTCACTTAAGAAAGGCAGTCAAGAGTGTGCGTGACGCAGTAATCAAGAGATAAGGAAATTGATCAAAACTGTGTGACGCAACAATCAAGTGATAACAAACATAATCAAGACTGCGTGTGACGCACAAATCAAGTCATAAGCAAAGTTATCAAGTCTGTCACTTCATCATTGCGTCACGCACAAATTTGACAGAAAAAAATGTATACGCATAATTTATCTAATTTATATGTCTAAAATGTAAATATATATTATTTGCCAAAAATACACACAAGCTAAAATTGTGCTCAGAAGTATACAAGGATACATACACCAACTATGTTTAGAAATGCATATGCGCATTAAAAGTGAATTAGAAGTGTATAATAATACTTTGTTAATAATACCCATGAAAATACTAGTCACACATGAGCTCAACACATAAGTGTTCATATGTTTCTAATTATTAAGTGTGCTTTAAGCCAACCCATCCTACTGTTAAGATAGTATCTATTGTGACGATCGTTAATAGTCACGTATTCGTACGTACTTAGTTTTTAGATAGTAGTATATTGACTAATAAGGAATTCTTTAAAAAAATAAAGCTAAAAAACAAATTTAAATGTTCCTTGGCCTAGTATAGCACAAATATGTACTATATTAGGCCTCACATATCGTGTATTAGGCCTAGGAAGGTTAGGTTAGGTTAGTTTGTCAGAGCAACACAAGTAATAAATAGTTTTCCGGTTTGTCCAACTCAATAGTTCCGATTTATACTTTCGTTGTAAGTCGGTATATATACTGTCGTCGTCATCGTTACTATAAATACTACCTAAACATGAGGATGGGCTGTTTAGGTGTATATAGGACCAGTTAGTCACAAATCTACAGGACGAGACCAGTTTGTGTGTCCCAGAACTATAGGCAAGAACCAGTTTGTGTGTCCCAGAACTATAGGCAAGAACCAGTTTGTGTGTCCCAGAACTATAGGCAAGAACCAGTTTGTGTGTCCCAGAACTATAGGCAAGAACCAGTTTGTGTCCCAGAACTATAGGCAAGAACCAGTTTGTGTGTCCCAGAACTATAGGCAAGAACCAGTTTGTGTGTCCCAGAACTATAGGCAAGAACCAGTTTGTGTGTCCCAGAACTATAGGCAAGAACCAGTTAGTATCAAACCTGACATTGGTAACTGAATATATGATATTGTTTGTAACATTTTCTCTTGTATGCTAACATGATACCTAACAAAGCTCTATAGACAGAGCGTGGCTAGCAATAACTTGTGGATGTCCAATAAACTAGCATCTATACTTCTATATAAATCATTACCCTCACAACTGTATACAGTTTACTTGAAGGATCATGGCCTGAGCCTCTCCAGTCACAGCTGCGTCTAAATACACCAATTACAACACAGCCAAGAAATAGTCACATTAAACAGAATTACGAGTGATATACACAGTGAAGAGAAAATTCTAAGCGATATTCCTATTGAACAGAGAATTCTGAGCGATATACATATTGAACAGAGAATTCTGAGCGATATACACATTGAACCGAGAATTCTGAGTGATATACACATTGAACAGAGAATTCTGAGCGATATACACATTGAACAGAGAATTCTGAGCGATATACACATTGAACAGAGAATTCTGAGCGATATTCTCATTGAACAGAGAATTCCAAGCATTGACTAAAACTGGAGGGAGTAAAATGTATATAAATGTAAACACCCAATCATCTCGGGTTTAATTTGACCTCAAATGGCTCAATAATTAGGGATAATTGTTACCGAAGCCTTGATTGTTCTCCCATTGTTGGGGACGCTTGTTGGGCCCTTCGGTGTCCCCCCCCCCCTAGGCCAGCTACTAAGCTTTCCCAGGCTGCAACCCACAACAGTTGGCTAATCCCGAGGTACCTACTTACTGCTAGGAACACTGAGGCTTCAGGTAAGAGGAAATGTGCCCGAATATCTCTGTCCTTGTGCGGGAGTCAAACTCGGGACCATTTTGTTGTGACCGGACGTCGCTGACCAGTGCTACAGATAAAGGAGGTCTGTCGCCACAAGAATCTTACCCCCCCCCCTCAGTTCAGTCCGTCCTCCTAAGGTTTGCCAACGTCAAGAAAACGGTCAGTTTAAAGTGCCCTTGTCCTAACCTACCAGAGGACCCAAAACAGAAAACGGGACAGTACTTTACTTCCGCGAGCCGGTTCCATTTTCTATTACGACAATTTTTGGCCGTATGTAACGCATACGAGCGAAAAGCGACGTTCTTTGTGAGAGGACAAGTTGCTCAGTTAACCGGAGCATGATGCATGCAAGTGCACGTATACATTATGTCTCTTGACTTCACAAAAAATACTTTTCTGAAGTAAACCAGTAACACATATTGCTCGTGGCGGACATTTTGCGTCTCCTCTACACACACACGCTCGGATATAATACAAGCACCTCTAACCTAGCTTTAACCAAGCAACTATAACAATGCCCAACATTAGCGCAGAAAATGTGGTCCTTACCAACATTAGTAGACGCAAGAAAGACTTCTCAAGCAACAAGAAACAGCTAAAGGATGCCGTGAGACATCCTCTAGTTACAATGAGTCACATGTTGGTATTCCCGTGAAGATATCGGCGGACGACGCGACGGTGACGGAGAATGGACAGTATGAGGTCACTCCCGCGCCCCTGGCTCTGTCAGCCGTCTCTCCCTTGGTGGCGGTGGCCTGTCGTGCACACCGCGGACCTGGACCCTGCTATTGGAACAGCGAATGTTGCGGCCCCCCGCGAGGGGTCTTTGCGGTGTTCCTGGAGCAGACAGTGCTGCATCAGGTATACCTGTCTCGCATCGCACCTTCCCGTCTACGACTGACAGAGTTTATGTATGAACAAGAGTGCTCCAACCGAGAAGAGTCTGTAGAGATGAAGAGTTATAGAGGCCGTCTAAAAGGTTGTATTATGCCGTCTTGAAGGACTTAAGGGGGCCGTCTGGAAGGGAAGTAAGGGGCCGTCTGGAAGGGCAGTATAGGGCCATCTGGAAGGGCAGTAAGGGGCCGTCTGGAAGGGCTGTAATGGGCTGTCTGGAAGGGCAGTAGGGGGCCGTCTGGAAGGGCCGTAATGGGCTGTCTGGAAGGGCAGTAGGGGGCTGTCTGGAAGGGCTGTAATAGGCTGTCTGGAAGGGCAGTAGGGGGCCGTCTGGAAGGGCTGTAGGGGGCCGTCTGGAAGAGCTGTAGGGGGCCGTCTGGAAGAGACGTAGGGATCGTGAACCTCTTACGACTCGGGTGGCCAAGATGTGGCTGACGTTTGGGTCGTCGTAATCTTTACGAAATTAATAGCAATAACAACAGTTGCAAGTAGCTACAGGATGTGGATTATCAGTGAGTTGGTTCTTGAGGCGAGGCCCAGCCTGGCACTGTGGCACTCTCACCAAGACTCCCATCTTGGTCATAGTGAAGGTCACACACACCCACGACGGTCCCGACGACCCCCCAGGACCAGGTCGTGACCCGTGAGTGACTGGCAGTGAAGACCATAAGTGAGAGGTCCCTGTGACGACTCTTGGAGGCAGCGAACTTGTTATAGCACAGTTGTGTAATATATACAGTGGTGAGTGAGGTCACTGTCCGTGGTGAGTGAGGTCACTGTCCGTGGTGAGTGAGGTCACTGTCCGTGGTGACGACGGAGATCACTGTCCGTGATGAGTGAGGTCACTGTCCGTGGTGAGTGAGGTCACTGTCCGTGGTGAGTGAGGTCACTGTCCGTGGTGACGACGGAGGGTCACCATGAGAAGGATGACGTCAGTGCTCCAGCTTGGGGTGGGTGTGGTGCTCTTGTTCACTGTGGTGGTGGTGGTGCCAGCCGCCTCACACCAATGGTGCAACTTCGTGCCACATAATTCCTACGGCTGCCAGACCTTTGTCTTGACCTCCCGAGACGCTAACAAGTGTCTCTTTTCAGCAACCGATTCTCTTGACAACTCCTTCTACCTCAGACCAAGTCCAACTTTCACGTACATGGAAATCAAAATCACATGGCCCCAGGGAAGCCCTACGGCAATTGTTATAGGCAGATATGTGTTCCAGAGTCCAAATAAGTGGTACCATGTACAAACGTCGTCCCGCACGTCTCCTGGTAACGTGACGTATTACGTCTATATTGACGGTCGAGAACAGCATAGTGAGAGTCAAGTATACAGTGGCGAAAGTTTCAGTATCTACGTCTCAGGTTCACCATACTGTACTTTCAACTGTAAACCTATAGACTACATAGCGACGAATTCTTATCTTCCCACTCTAGCCTCCACCACAGAAAACGGAGAACACGTCACTACGGAGGACTCCAGTAAACCTGAGAAGGACAACAGCGCAGAGCCAACTGCGTCAGTTCCTGTCCAACCCTGGCATATTGTGGTCATTGTCGGGGCTATAGTTGCTGCTGCTGCTGCGGTAGTCGTCGTCACAGCAGCACTAGTGATCAAGCGGAGGAAGAAAGAGGAAGATAACAGGCGTCTTCATGACCAGATATCACATGTCCCCAAGACTTTAAGCAGTTATCGGAACTCCGATGTGGCCAACTATGACGATATCGACGACTCAGAAGAGCACATATACGAGGAAATATAAGCTCACCACACTATGCCTCAATCTGTAACTCCAGCAACTATCCACTTACTCTTGGGCTGGACGGTAGAGCGACGGTCTCGCTTCTTGCAGGTCAGCCGTCAATCCCCGACCGCCAAAGTGACTGAACACCATTCGTTTCCATTCGTCCCCCATCCTAAATCCTATCCTGATCCCTTCCCAGTGCTGTATAGTCATAATGGCTTGGCGCCTCCTCCTGCTACTTCCTCTTCCCCTACTCTAACATGGCTGCCGTCATCACCACCTGACTCACCAGTTTAGTTCACTGATGATACACCGTCTTTAAGTCACCGTCATCAGTGATACGTCACCGTATCACTGATGATACGGTTAAACGTCCTGACTGTCACAGTTGTCTCCAGAGTTCACCTTTCTTCAGAAGACAAGAACACCGGAGGACGACTCACACGGTGGGACTACTTTCTTAAGTCTTTACTAAACAAACAGCAATGACAACAACAGTAGCATGTAGCTACAGGATGCGGAGTGCCGGTCAGTGGGTTTTTCAGGTGATGCCCTGCCTGGCACTGTGGCACCCTCACCAACACTCCCATCTTGGTCATAGTGAAGGTTACACACACACACCCACGACGGTCCCGACGACCCCCCAGGACCAGGTCGTGACCCGTGAGTGACTGGCAGTGACGACCATAAGTGAGAGGTCTCTGTGACGACTCTTGGAGGCAGCGAACTTTTTATAGCACAGATGTGTAATATATACAGTGGTGAGTGAGGTCACTGTCCGTGGTGAGTGAGGCCACTGTCCGTGGTGAGTGAGGTCACTGTCCATGGTGAGGAGGTCACTGTCCGTGGTGACGACGGAGGGTCACCATGAGAAGGATGACGTCAGTGCTCCAGCTTGGGGTGGGTGTGGTGCTCTTGTTCACTGTGGTGGTGGTGGTGCCAGCCGCCTCACACCAATGGTGCGACAGAGAGCTTCAAGATAACTACGGCTGTCCGACCTACATCCTAGCCTCTCCAGACGGTGGCAAGTGTCAGTTTGACACCCGAGGATCTCCTCCCTTCTCCTTCTACCTCAGACCCGGCCCAACCTTCACGTCCATGCAAGTGATACTCACATGGACCTTGGGAGTGACTGAGACAATTTACTTAGGCAGGGATGTGCTGGATCAACCAAACAAGTGGTACCGTATACAGATGACGTCGCACACATCTCTTGTTGATGAGACGTATTACGTCTATGTTGATGGACAAGAACGGCGAAAGCTGCGGTCAATATTAGTCAGTGCCAACACTTTCGATATCTACGTCATTGGCTCACCATACTATGCTCGCGACTGTGACCCTAGTGAGTACCCTCCTTCACGGTCGACACCACCACCACCAGCAGCGCCTTCACCACCAACAACACCATCTCCAGTTCAGTCTACTGACGATGCAGTCAACCTTCCGGGGGTGGACCTAAGCTACCCTAAAGTTCCCCCACCAGCAAACACCACAGAAAACAGAGAAATCGCTGAAGAACATTCCACTACGGAGGACTCCAGTAAACCAAAAAACGACACCATGGAGGCGACAACCAGGTTAGTTCTTGGTCAACCCTGGTATATAGTGGTCACTGTCGGGGTTATTGCTGCTGCAGTCGTCACCATCATCATTGCAACACTGGTGATCAAGACGAGGAAGAGAAAAGAAAAAAATACGAATCTTATTGACCAGGAAACTGGGTCATTCCCTCTGTCTTTCAGCGCCTCCCAGAACGCCAATGAAGAACACTACGACGACGTCGACGACCCCGAAGACCACATCTACGAGGACATGAATGACCTCCACCCCGTGGCTGGCGCTGTCCGGCCGTTCACGACGGGTGAAGAGGGCGTGGATGCGAGTGTGGGCGGCGGATGGGGACGCCCGCAAAGGCTCCGCCCACGACAGTGAGAACAGCCTCTACGTCGGCTTTGGCGCCATGCTGACGTAAGACAATATTAAACAGCTGATCCATGTTGCTTGCTGGCAGGAGAATGACAACATAGAGGCCCCTCATAGTAGTGCATTTACTATTTGTGCCTGCAGAATCGAGCTGTTAGCTCTTGGACCCCGCCTTTCTAACTGACAAGTGTGTTGGCAGTGCAGTGTGTCAACAAACTAATGAATAATACTGATATTTATATATACTTCACCACTTACATAAAAGAAAGTTACAAACCACTAGAAAAAATATAATACAAAACTTGACTGCATTATTAAACAGCTCTCAAGTCTCGGTGTTTATTTGCGAGATAAGAAAGGTAAGCAAGACTGTGCGTGACGCAGTAATCAAGTGACTGAGATAGGTAAGATTGTGCGTGACGCGGTAATCAAGTGACTGTGTTCAAGACTGATAGAAGCGAAGATGAATATATGTGATTTATCTAATGTATAGGCCTAAAACTTAAACATAAATAATACCAATTAACTGGAAGTCAACAGGAGCTAAAAGTGCGACCAGTAGCACACACAGCTACACATGTCAGTAAGTCACATAGATACATATACCAGCAGTACACATGGATACGCATATCAGTAGTAAACATTGATAAACATATCGGCAGTACACATAGATACACATACCAATAGTACACTATATGTAGATATATTTATAGACAATGTAGAAACTTCGTCAATGATACCATACGTCATTTTTTACATTTAAATTAACCAATGAAATTGTTATATTGCAAAAGTGTGATTTAGTTGTATATACTAGAGGACCAGTAATGTGTTTCAGACCAATCTTTCATATATATCCCAACAGTGTGCAGTAGACCCGAAAACTGGCTGGTGGTCGCTCGTGTCGACAATTCCTCAAGGAGCTTATGAAGCAGCAAAAAAGCAGCTACAGGATGTTTACTACTGGCGAGAATATTCTTGACGCGTGGCCCAGCCTGGCACTGTGGCACTCTCACCAGCACTCCCATCTTGGTCAGAGTGAAGGTCACACACACCCACGACGGTCCCGACGACCCCCCAGGACCAGGTCGTGACCCGTGAGTGACTGGCAGTGACGACCATAAGAGAGAGGTCCCTGTGACGACTCTTGGAGACAGCGAACTTGTTATAGCACAGTTGTGTAATATATACAGTGGTGAGTGAGGTCACTGTCCGTGGTGAGTGAGGTCACTATCCGTGGTGAGTGAGGTCACTGTCCGTGGTGAGTGAGGTCACTGTCCGTGGTGACGACGGAGGTCACCATGAGAAGGATGACGTCAGTGCTCCAGCTTGGGGTGGGTGTGGTGCTCTTGTTCACTGTGGTGGTGGTGGTGCCAGCCGCCTCACAACAATGGTGCCACTGGAAGCTTCATGATAACTACGGCTGCCTGACCTACACCGTGGACTCCCGAGACGCTGGCAAGTGTATTTTTTGGCACAATTATTTTACTGACTTGTACCTCAGACCAAGTCCAACCTTCACGAACTTGGAAATAAAAATCACATGGCCCCAGGGAAGCCCTACGATATTGAATATTGGCAGGAATGAGTTCAAGCAACCAAACATGTGGTACCATGTACAGATGATGTCCGACCCGAATTTTGGTGGGTTATATAAAGTCTATATTGATGGGCAACAGTGGGGAAGTGTGCATAACACATACAGAGCCAACACTTTCGACGTCTACGTCACAGGCTCCCTACACTATGCTGTCAACTGTAACCCCAGCCACTACCCACCTCCTACTCGGCCACCGATACAACCACCACTGACAAGATTGCCCCCGTCGGAGCCAGAGCCTTCACCACCAACAGCACCACCAGTTAAGTCAACTGACGATGACATTAACCCTCCCACGACGGTAAGAGTCTCCCCTCAAGTTCACTCAACGTCAGCCAGCTCCTCAGAAAATATACATGACGTTGACGATTGCACCACTCCGGAGGACTGCAGGAAAACACACAAGGTAATCGAAGACGCACAAACTTCGTTAGTTCTTGTTAACACAAAGCATATTGTGGTCACTGTCGGGGCTATAATTGCTGCTGCGTTCGTCACCATCATGATAGCGGGGCTGGTGATCAAGAAGATGAAAGGTAACAAGGACACGGATCTTCACGACCCGATATCGGGGTCAATCCCCATGTCTCTCAAAGACTCCCGGAACAACGACGAACAGAACCACGACCACCCCGAAGACCACATCTACGAGGACATGAACGACCTCCGCCCCGTGGCTGGCGCTGGTCGGCCGTTCTCGACGGGTGAAGAGGGCGTGGATGAGAGTGTGGGCGGCGGGTGGGACGCCCGTAGAGGCTCCGCCCACGACAGTGAGAACAGCATCTACGTCCCATTTAGCTGAGTCCATGTTACCTGCTGACAGCAGAATGTCAACATTATGACTCACACGGCTTCGATCCCCCCGAGCGGAACAGAAATGCCTAGCCAAGTTTCCATTCACCTAATACACCCGTTCACCCAGCAGTAATTAGGTACCTCCGACTTACGCAACTGTTGTGGGCTGAATGTTGGAGAAACTCAGTAGTTCGTACTAAGGGAACCTGGGGCCAGATTCACAAAAGCACTTACGCAAACACTTACGAACCTGTACATCTTTTCTCAATCTTTGGTGGCTTTGTTTACAATTATTAAACAGTTAATGAGCTCCGAAGCACCAGGAGGCTGTTTATAACAATAACAACAGTTGATTGGCAAGTTTTCATGCTTGTAAACTGTTTAATAAATGTAACCAAAGCCGTCAAAGATTGAGGAAAGATGTACACGTTCGTAAGTGCTTGCGTAAGTTCTTTCGTGAATCTGGCCCCTGGATACAAGCCTAAGTCCTTGACAACGTGAATACTTATCATTGTAATTAGTGTTTAGTGATTGTGTATTGTACCAACAAACTAATGATTAATACTGACATTTATACATACTTTATTCCGTTGACTTACATAACAAAAAGCCATTAATCATAAAAATATATTAAAATGTGTTTTTCTAAAAATACCCACTTTAAATGGCTCGCAGGTCTCTGTGTTGGCTATCAGTGTCACTTAAGAAAGGTAGTCAAGAGTGTGCGTGACGCAGTAATCAAGTCATAAGCAAAGTTATCAAGACTGTCACTTCATCATTGCGTCACGCACAAATTTGACAGAAAAAAAATGTATACGCATAATTTATCTAATTTATATGTCTAAAATGTAAATATATATTATTTCCCAAAAATACACACTTGCTAAAATTGTGCTCAGAAGTATACATGGATACATACACCAACTATGTTTAGAAATGTATATGTGCATTAAAAGTGAATTAGAACTGTATAATAACACTTTGTTAATAATACGCATGAAAATACTAGTCACACATGAGCTCAACACTTAAGTGTTCATATGTTTCTAATTATTAAGTGTGCTATAAGCCAACCCATCCTACTGTTAAGATAATACTTATTGAGACAATCGTTAATAGTCACGAATTCGCACGTACTTAGTTTTTAAATAGTAAGATAACTAGATACTGACTAGTAAGGAATTCTTTAACAAAAACATAAAGCTAAAAAACAAATTTAAATGTTCCTTGGCCTAGTATAGCACAAATATGTACTATATTAGGCCTCACATATCGTGTATTAGGCCTAGGAAGGTTAGGTTAGTATAGTTTGTCAAAGCAACACAAGTAATAAATAGTTTTCCGGTTTGAACAAATCCACAAGGGCCGTGACGAGGATTCGAACCTGCGTCCGGGAGCATCCCAGACATGTTTTCCGGTTTGTCCAACTCAATAGTTCCGATTTATACTTTCGTTGTAAGTCGGTATATATACTGTCGTCGTCATCGTTACTATAAATACTACCTAAACATGAGGATGGGCTGTTTAGGTGTATATAGGACCAGTTAGTCACAAATCTACAGGACGAGACCAGTTTGTGTGTCCCAGAACTATAGGCAAGAACCAGTTTGTGTGTCCCAGAACTATAGGCAAGAACCAGTTTGTGTGTCCCAGAACTATAGGCAAGAACCAGTTTGTGTGTCCCAGAACTATAGGCAAGAACCAGTTTGTGTGTCCCAGAACTATAGGCAAGAACCAGTTAGTACCAAACCTGACATTGGTAACTGAATATATGATATTGTTTGTAACATTTTCTCTTGTATGCTAACATGATACCTAACAAAGCTCTATAGACAGAGCGTGGCTAGCAATAACTTGTGGATGTCCAATAAACTAGCATCTATACTGCTATATAAATCATTACCCTCACAACTGTATACAGTTTACTTGAAGGATCATGGCCTGAGCTTCTCCAGTCACAGCTGCGTCTAAATACACCAATTACAACACAGCCAAGAAATAGTCACATTAAACAGAATTATGAGTGATATACACATTGAAGAAAAAATTCTAAGCGATATACACATTGAACGAAGAATTCTGAGCGATATTCACATTGAACGAAGAATTCTAAGCATTGACTAAAACTGGAAGGAGAAAAAATGTATATAAATGTAAACACCCAATCATCTCGGGTTAAATTTGACCTCAAATGGCTCATTAATTTGGGATAATTGTTACCGAAGCCTTGATTGTTCTCCCATTGTTGGGGACGCTTGTTGGGCCCTTCCGAGTCCCCCCCCCCCTTCCCCTAGGCCAGCTACTGAGCTTCCCCAGGCTGCAACCCAGAACAGTTGGCTAATCCCGGGGTACCTACTTACTGCTAGGAACACAGAGGCATCAGGTAAGAGGAAATGTGCCCAAATATCTCTGTCCTTGTGCGGGAGTCAAACTCGGGACCATTTTGTTGTGACCGGACGTCGCTGACCAGTGCTACAGATAAAGGTCTGTCGCCCCAAGAATCCAACCCCCCCCCCCAGTTCAGTCCGTCCTCCTAAGGTTTGCCAACGTCAAGTAAACGGTCAGTTTAATGTGCCCTTGTCCTAACCTAGCAGAGGACCCAAAACAGAAAACGGGACAGTACTTTACTTTCGCCAGCCGCTTCCATTTTCTATTACGACAATTCTTGGCCGTATGTAACGCAAACGAGCGAAAAGCGACGTTCTTTGTGAGAGGACAAGTTGCTCAGTTAACCGGAGCATGATGCATGCAAGTGCACGTATACATTATGTCTCTGACTTCACAAAAAATATTTTTCTGAAGTAAACCAGTAACACATATTGCTCGTGGCGGACATTTTGCGTCTCCTCTACACACACACGCTCGGATATAATACAAGCACCTCTAACCTAACTTTAACCAAGCAACTATAACAATGCCCAACATTAACGCAGAAAATGTGGTCCTTACCAACATTAGTAGATGCAAGAAAGACTTCTCTAGCAACGAGAAACAGCTAGAGGATACCGTAAGACATCCTCTAGTTACAATGAGTCACATGTTGGTATTCCCGTGAAGATGATGGCGGACGACGCGACGGTGACGGAGAATGGACAGTATGAGGTCACTCCCGCGCCCCTGGTTCTGTCAGCCGTCCCTCCCTTGGTGGCGGGGGCCTGTCGTGCACACCGCGGCGCTGACCTGGACCCTGCTATTGGAACACTGAATGTCGCGGCCCCCCCGCGAGGGGTCTTTGCGGTGTTCCTGGAGCAGACAGCGCTCCAGAATCTTAGCGACGGCACAGTGTGAATCTGAATCAAGTATACCTGTATCGCATCGCACCTTCCCGTCTACGACTGACAGAGTTTATGTATGAACAAGAGTGCCCGAACCAAGAAGAGTCTGTAGAGATGAAGAGTTCTAGAGGCCGTCTAAAAGGTTGTATTATGCCGCCTTGAAGGACTTAAGGGGGCCGTCTGGAATGGTTGTAAGGGGCCGTCTGGAATGGTTGTAAGGGGCCGTCTGGAAGGGTTGTAGGGGGCCGTCTGGAAGGGTTGTAGGGGGCCGTCTGCAAGGGCTGTCTGGAAGGGCAGTAGGGGGCCGTCTGGAAGGGTTGTAGGGGGCCGTCTGGAAGGGCTGTAGGGGGCCGTCTGGAAGAGACGTAGGGATCGTGATCCCCTTACGACTCGGGTGGCCAGGATGTGGCTGTCGTTTGGGTCATCGTAATCTTTACGAAATTAACAGCAATGACAACAACAGTAGCAAGTAGCTACAGGATGTGGAGTGCCGGTGAGTGGGTTTTTCAGGTGTGGCCCTGCCTGGCACTGTGGCACTCTCACCAACACTCCCATCTTGGTCATAGTGGAGGTCACACACACCCACGACGGTCCCGACGACCCCCCAGGACCAGGTCGTGACCCGTGAGTGACTGGCAGTGACGACCATAAGTGAGAGGTCCCTGTGACGACTCTTGGAGGCAGCGAACTTGTTATAGCACAGTTGTGTAATATATACAGTGGTGAGTGAGGTCACTGTCCGTGGTGAGTGAGGTCACTGTCCGTGGTGACGACGGAGGGTCACCATGAGAAGGATGACGTCAGTGCTCCAGCTTGGGGTGGGTGTGGTGCTCTTGTTCACTGTGGTGGTGGTGGTGCCAGCCGCCTCACAACAATGGTGCGACAGAGAGCTTCATGATAACTACGGCTGTCCGACCTACACCCTGGACTCCCGAGACTCTGGCATGTGTCAGTTTGAGACCCGAGGTTCTCCTCCCTTCTCCTTCTACCTCAGACCCGGCCCAACCTTCACGTCCTTGCAAGTGAGACTCACATGGAGCTTGGGAGCGACTGACACAATTTACTTAGGCAGGGATGTGCTGGATCAACCAAACAAGTGGTACCGTATACAGATGACGTCGCACACATCTCTTGTTGATGAGACGTATTACGTCTATGTTAATGGGCAAGAACGGCAAAATCTGACTTCAACATTTCGTGCTCACAGATTCGATATCTACGTCACTGGCTCACCATACTATGCTCGCGACTGTGACCCTAGTGAGTACCCTCCTTCACGGTCGACACCACCACCACCAGCAGCGCCTTCACCACCAACAACACCATCTCCAGTTCAGTCTACTGACGATGCAGTCAACCTTCCGGGGGTGGACCTAAGCTACCCTAAAGTTCCCCCACCAACAAATACCACAGAAAACGGAATAGCAGACGAAGAACATTCCTCAATGGAGGACTCCAGTAAACCAGAAAACGGCCTCAACGAGACAACCAGGTTAGTTCTTGGTCTACCCTGGTATATAGTGGTCATTGTCGGGGTTATTGCTGCTGCAGTCGTCACCATCATCATTGCAACACTGGTGATCAAGGCGAGGAAGAGAAAAGAAAAGAATACGAATCTTATTGACCAGAAAACTGGGTCATTCCCTCTGTCTTTCAGCGCCTCACAGAACTGCAACGAAGACAACTACGACGACGTCGACGACCCCGAAGACCACATCTACGAGGACATGAACGACCTCTACATCCAACCTTCACGTCCTTGCAAGTGAGACTCACATGGACCTTGGGAGTGACTGAGACAATTTACATAGGCAGGGATGTGCTGGATCAACCAAACAAGTGGTACCGTATACAGATGACGTCGCACACATCTCTTATTGATGAGACGTATTACGTCTATGTTGATGGGCAAGAACAGCGAAAGCTGCGGTCAATATTATTCAGTGCCAACACTTTCGATATCTACGTCACTGGCTCACCATACTATGCTCGCGACTGTGACCCTAGTGAGTACCCTCCTTCACAGTCGACACCAGCGCCACCAGCAGCGCCTTCACCACCAACAACACCATCTCCAGTTCAGTCTACTGACGATGCAGTCAACCTTCCGGGGGTGGACCTAGGCTACCCTAAAGTTCACCCGCCAGCAAACACCACAGAAAACGGAGATGCCGCTGACGAACATTCCTCCACAGAAGACGGGAGTAAACCAGAGGACGCCACCCACCTACCCTGGTACACATGGGTACTTGCCGGGGCTATAGTTGATGTCATGATCGACATCATCGCCATAGTAGCCCTTGTGATCATGACGAGGAAGAAAAGGGAAAAGCAAATGGCCTCTCAAAGCCAGGTCACGTCATCAGTAGTCAACATGGCCTTTCAGCGAAGCCCGGATGTGGGACAAGTTTGGCCCTAACTGCCCATAGTTCCTCCAGTACAGGTCTACCAAGATGTGGGTCGTGTGGGGACATTAGACATTAAAACTGTGTATCAAGTTGGCTTCCACAACACCTTCATCTAGTTCGTTTCACTCAATTACGACTGAAACGAGATTGTCTGGGCAGTAGGTGAGTTGAGAGTTGAAAAGCCTTGTTCTTGACGAAGTACTAAAGTGTGAGCTGGCATTGACTGAAGCACTATTTCAATCATAACTTTGAGTTAAAACACAAGCAGACTAGGGTTAAATAATTAATTGATCTTACGAACATCTATCTTCACAGTGATGTTTGGAAGGGCGGTGGTTGTCAAGAGATGTGTTGTCTGGTGGGAATTATACCAGCCCTTCCTCCTAAAATGGTAGTACTTACAGCAACCATTTGGTCCAGAGTACAGTATGTTGTGATGGACCTGGCGCCCTCGTACCTATCTGTCAGAGGAAACGTGCAGAAACGTCTCAGTCCTGCCAAGTGAATCGAACCCGGGTCCATTCTGTTTGTGACGCCCCTGTGTTGCATACTGTGCCACAGTAGGCAGCTGATCAGTGTACAATGTCGGCACAACAGTGAGTGACGACAACTACTTAACCGTCTACCGGAAAATCAGTGGTAAACTCCAACCTATACAACTGTTCAACGCTGCTCAATACCCATACAACGCCTGTCAACGCCCACCCAGACAGCCGCACAACGCTGCTCAACGCCCACATACAGCCAAACAGAGTACGCTGATCGCAGTGGTGTGTCGTGCTGACAGCGACGCGGACCCGGGGACTCTCGCGACCTTCCGCGAGTCTTCGCCAAGTCCTTGGACTAGACCTCGCTCCAGATTTATAGACACGGTTCAACCCGACTCAGAATCACGCATATATCTATTTCTCAGCGCTTTTTCCCGTCTACGACCGACAAATTTTATCTATTAACCTGATTGCGCCATCCAGGGAGAGACTGGAGAGCGTCTTGCGCAGGAGACTGTGATACGCCCTCAATTGTTTACAGTCTCCAGCATCACAGTTCTCGTTGACTGCGCCATTGCGAGTAACGACGACACCAAACGGTCGCCGCACCTTCCCCTTCCGCGAATAAAGCTATCGTCCAAAAGGGCTAAAAAAAGGGCCATCAGAAAGGGCTGAAAGGGCAGTTTCAAGGAGCTGTAGAGGGCTTTTCAAAGGGCTGTAAGGGGCAGTCTACCCCTTCCGACAAAGGCAGCCAGGATGTAGTTGACACGCATGTCATCGTATTCTTTAATTAACTAACAACAATAGGAAGTAGCTACAGGATATGCATTATCGGCGAGATTGTTCTTGAGGCGTGGCCCAGCCTGGCACTGTGGCACTCTCACCAGCACTCCCATCTTGCTCATAGTGAAGGTCTCACACACCCACGACGGTCCCGACAACCCCCCAGGACCAGGTCGTGACCCGTGAGTGACTGGCAGTGACGACCATAAGTGAGAGGTCCCTGTGACGACTCTTGGAGGAAGCGAACTTGTTATAGCACAGTTGTGTAATATATAGTGAGTGAGGTCACTGTCCGTGGTGAGTGAGGTCACTGTCCGTGGTGAGTGAGGTCACTGTCCGTGGTGAGTGAGGTCACTGTCCGTGGTGAGTGAGGTCACTGTCCGTGGTGAGTGAGGTCACTGTCTGTGGTGAGTGAGGTCACTGTCCGTGGCGAGTGAGGTCACTGTCCGTGGTGAGTGAGGTCATTGTCCGTGGTGAGTGAGGTCACTGTCCGTGGTGACGACGGAGGGTCACCATGAGAAGGATGACGTCAGTGCTCCAGCTTGGGGTGGGTGTGGTGCTCTTGTTCACTGTGGTGGTGGTGGTGCCAGCCGCCTCACACCAATGGTGCGACAGAAAGTTTAATGACAACTACGGCTGCCAGACCTTCACCTCGGCCTCCCGAGACGCTGGCAAGTGTCTTTTTTTGTACAATTATTTTCCTGACTTGTATCTCGGACCAAGTCCAACCTTCACGAACTTGGAAATAAAAATCACATGGCCCCAGGGAAGCCCTACGATATTTAATATTGGCACGAATGAGTTCAAGCAACCAAACATGTGGTACCATGTACAGATGATGTCCGACCCGAATTATGATTGGTTATATAAAGTCTATATTGATGGGCAAGAGTGGGGAAGAGTGTATAACGCATACAGAGCCAACACTTTCCATGTCTACGTCACAGGCTCCCTACACTATGCTGTCAACTGTAACCTCAGCCACTACCCGCCTCCTACACCGCCACCACAACAACCACCACTGACAAGACCGTCACCACAACAACCACCACTGACAAGACCGCCACCACAACAACCACCACTGACAAGACCGTCACCACAACAACCACCACTGACAAGACCGCCACCACAACAACCACCACTGACAAGACCGTCACCACAACAACCACCACTGACAAGATCGCCACCACAACAACCACCACTGACAAGACCGCCCCCGTCGCCGCCAGAGCCTTCACCACCAGTTAAGTCAACTGACGATGACATTAGCACTACCAGGACGGTCACAGTCTCCCCTCAAGTTCACTCAACGTCAACCAGCTCCTCAGAAAACGGAGAACACGTTGGCAATTGCACCACTCCGGAGGACTGCAGTAAAACACAAGAGGAAATCAAAGAACAAACTTCGTCAGTTGTGGTCACTGTCGGGGCTATAACTGCTGCTGTGTTCGTCACCATCATGATAGCAGGGCTGGTGATCAAGAAGATGAAAGGTAACAAGGACACGGATCTTCACGACCCGATATCGGGGTCAATCCCCATGTCTCTCAAAGACTCCCGGAACAACGACGAACAGAACCACGACCACCCCGAAGACCACATCTACGAGGACATGAACGACCTCCGCCCCGTGGCTGGCGTTGGTTGGCCGTTCTCGACGGGTGAAGAGGGCGTGGATGAGAGTGTGGGCGGCGGGTGGGACGCCCGTAGAGGCTCCGCCCACGACAGTGAGAACAGCATCTACGTCCCATTTAGCTGAGTCCATGTTACCTGCTGACAGCAGAATGTCAACATTATGACTCACACGGCTTCGATCCCCCCGAGCGGAACAGAAATGCCTAGCTAAGTTTCCTTTCACCTAATGCAGCCGTTCACCCAGCAGTAATTAGGTACCTGCGACTTACGCAACTGTTGTGGGCTGAATGTTGGAGAAGCTCAGTAGTTCGTACTAAGGGAACCTGGGGCCAGATTCACGAAAGCACTTACGCAAACACTTACGAACCTGTACATTTTTTCTCAATCTTTGGCGACTTTGTTTACAATTATTAAACAGTTAATGAGCTCCGAAGCACCAGGAGGCTGTTTATAACAATAACAACAGTTGATTGGCAAGTTTTCCTGCTTGTAAACTGTTTAATAAATGTAACCAAAGCCGTCAAAGATTGAGGAAAGATGTACACGTTCGTAAGTGCTTGTGTAACTTCTTCGTGAATCTGGCCCCTGGATACAAGCCTAAGTCCTTGGCAACATGAGTATTTACCATTGTAATTAGTGTTTAGTGATTGTGTATTGTACCAACAAACTAATGATTAATACTGACATTTATACATACTTTATTCCGTTGACTTACATAACAAAAAGCCATTAATCATAAAAATATATTAAAATGTGTTTTTCTTAAACTACACAGTTTAAATGGCTCGCAGGTCTCTGTGTTGGCCATCAGTGTCACTTAAGAAAGGCAGTCAAGAGTGTGCGTGACGCAGTAATCAAGAGATAAGGAAATTGATCAAAACTGTGTGACGCAACAATCAAGTGATAACAAACATAATCAAGACTGCGTGTGACGCACAAATCAAGTCATAAGCAAAGTTATCAAGTCTGTCACTTCATCATTGCGTCACGCACAAATTTGACAGAAAAAAATGTATACGCATAATTTATCTAATTTATATGTCTAAAATGTAAATATATATTATTTGCCAAAAATACACACAAGCTAAAATTGTGCTCAGAAGTATACAAGGATACATACACCAACTATGTTTAGAAATGCATATGCGCATTAAAAGTGAATTAGAAGTGTATAATAATACTTTGTTAATAATACCCATGAAAATACTAGTCACACATGAGCTCAACACATAAGTGTTCATATGTTTCTAATTATTAAGTGTGCTTTAAGCCAACCCATCCTACTGTTAAGATAGTATCTATTGTGACGATCGTCAATAGTCACGTATTCGTACGTACTTAGTTTTTAGATAGTAGTATATTGACTAATAAGGAATTCTTTAAAAAAATAAAGCTAAAAAACAAATTTAAATGTTCCTTGGCCTAGTATAGCACAAATATGTACTATATTAGGCCTCACATATCGTGTATTAGGCCTAGGAAGGTTAGGTTAGGTTAGTTTGTCAGAGCAACACAAGTAATAAATAGTTTTCCGGTTTGTCCAACTCAATAGTTCCGATTTATACTTTCGTTGTAAGTCGGTATATATACTGTCGTCGTCATCGTTACTATAAATACTACCTAAACATGAGGATGGGCTGTTTAGGTGTATATAGGACCAGTTAGTCACAAATCTACAGGACGAGACCAGTTTGTGTGTCCCAGAACTATAGGCAAGAACCAGTTTGTGTGTCCCAGAACTATAGGCAAGAACCAGTTTGTGTGTCCCAGAACTATAGGCAAGAACCAGTTTGTGTGTCCCAGAACTATAGGCAAGAACCAGTTTGTGTGTCCCAGAACTATAGGCAAGAACCAGTTAGTATCAAACCTGACATTGGTAACTGAATATATGATATTGTTTGTAACATTTTCTCTTGTATGCTAACATGATACCTAACAAAGCTCTATAGACAGAGCGTGGCTAGCAATAACTTGTGGATGTCCAATAAACTAGCATCTATACTTCTATATAAATCATTACCCTCACAACTATATACAGTTTACTTGAAGGATCATGGCCTGAGCCTCTCCAGTCACAGCTGCGTCTAAATACACCAATTACAACACAGCCAAGAAATAGTCACATTAAACAGAATTACGAGTGATATACACAGTGAAGAGAAAATTCTAAGCGATATTCCTATTGAACAGAGAATTCTGAGCGATATACATATTGAACAGAGAATTCTGAGCGATATACACATTGAACCGAGAATTCTGAGTGATATACACATTGAACAGAGAATTCTGAGCGATATACACATTGAACAGAGAATTCTGAGCGATATACACATTGAACAGAGAATTCTGAGCGATATTCTCATTGAACAGAGAATTCCAAGCATTGACTAAAACTGGAGGGAGTAAAATGTATATAAATGTAAACACCCAATCATCTCGGGTTAAATTTGACCTCAAATGGCTCATTAATTAGGGATAATTGTTACCGAAGCCTTGATTGTTCTCCCATTGTTGGGGACGCTTGTTGGGCCCTTCGGTGTCCCCCCCCCCCTAGGCCAGCTACTAAGCTTTCCCAGGCTGCAACCCACAACAGTTGGCTAATCCCGAGGTACCTACTTACTGCTAGGAACACTGAGGCTTCAGGTAAGAGGAAATGTGCCCGAATATCTCTGTCCTTGTGCGGGAGTCAAACTCGGGACCATTTTGTTGTGACCGGACGTCGCTGACCAGTGCTACAGATAAAGGAGGTCTGTCGCCACAAGAATCTTACCCCCCCCCCCCCTCAGTTCAGTCCGTCCTCCTAAGGTTTGCCAACGTCAAGAAAACGGTCAGTTTAAAGTGCCCTTGTCCTAACCTACCAGAGGACCCAAAACAGAAAACGGGACAGTACTTTACTTCCGCGAGCCGGTTCCATTTTCTATTACGACAATTTTTGGCCGTATGTAACGCATACGAGCGAAAAGCGACGTTCTTTGTGAGAGGACAAGTTGCTCAGTTAACCGGAGCATGATGCATGCAAGTGCACGTATACATTATGTCTCTTGACTTCACAAAAAATACTTTTCTGAAGTAAACCAGTAACACATATTGCTCGTGGCGGACATTTTGCGTCTCCTCTACACACACACGCTCGGATATAATACAAGCACCTCTAACCTAGCTTTAACCAAGCAACTATAACAATGCCCAACATTAGCGCAGAAAATGTGGTCCTTACCAACATTAGTAGACGCAAGAAAGACTTCTCAAGCAACAAGAAACAGCTAGAGGATGCCGTGAGACATCCTCTAGTTACAATGAGTCACATGTTGGTATTCCCGTGAAGATATCGGCGGACGACGCGACGGTGACGGAGAATGGACAGTATGAGGTCACTCCCGCGCCCCTGGCTCTGTCAGCCGTCTCTCCCTTGGTGGCGGTGGCCTGTCGTGCACACCGCGGACCTGGACCCTGCTATTGGAACATCGAATGTTGCGGCCCCCCGCGAGGGGTCTTTGCGGTGTTCCTGGAGCAGACAGTGCTGCATCAGGTATACCTGTCTCGCATCGCACCTTCCCGTCTACGACTGACAGAGTTTATGTATGAACAAGAGTGCTCCAACCGAGAAGAGTCTGTAGAGATGAAGAGTTCTAGAGGCCGTCTAAAAGGTTGTATTATGCCGTCTTGAAGGACTTAAGGGGGCCGTCTGGAAGGGAAGTAAGGGGCCGTCTGGAAGGGCAGTATAGGGCCATCTGGAAGGGCAGTAAGGGGCCGTCTGGAAGGGCTGTAATGGGCTGTCTGGAAGGGCAGTAGGGGGCCGTCTGGAAGGGCCGTAATGGGCTGTCTGGAAGGGCAGTAGGGGGCTGTCTGGAAGGGCTGTAATAGGCTGTCTGGAAGGGCAGTAGGGGGCCGTCTGGAAGGGCTGTAGGGGGCCGTCTGGAAGAGCTGTAGGGGGCCGTCTGGAAGAGACGTAGGGATCGTGAACCTCTTACGACTCGGGTGGCCAAGATGTGGCTGACGTTTGGGTCGTCGTAATCTTTACGAAATTAATAGCAATAACAACAGTTGCAAGTAGCTACAGGATGTGGATTATCAGTGAGTTGGTTCTTGAGGCGAGGCCCAGCCTGGCACTGTGGCACTCTCACCAAGACTCCCATCTTGGTCAGAGTGAAGGTCACACACACCCACGACGGTCCCGACGACCCCCCAGGACCAGGTCGTGACCCGTGAGTGACTGGCAGTGAAGACCATAAGTGAGAGGTCCCTGTGACGACTCTTGGAGGCAGCGAACTTGTTATAGCACAGTTGTGTAATATATACAGTGGTGAGTGAGGTCACTGTCCGTGGTGAGTGAGGTCACTGTCCGTGGTGAGTGAGGTCACTGTCCGTGGTGACGACGGAGATCACTGTCCGTGATGAGTGAGGTCACTGTCCGTGGTGAGTGAGGTCACTGTCCGTGGTGACGACGGAGGGTCACCATGAGAAGGATGACGTCAGTGCTCCAGCTTGGGGTGGGTGTGGTGCTCTTGTTCACTGTGGTGGTGGTGGTGCCAGCCGCCTCACACCAATGGTGCAACTTCGTGCCACATAATTCCTACGGCTGCCAGACCTTTGTCTTGACCTCCCGAGACGCTAACAAGTGTCTCTTTTCAGCAACCGATTCTCTTGACAACTCCTTCTACCTCAGACCAAGTCCAACTTTCACGTACATGGAAATCAAAATCACATGGCCCCAGGGAAGCCCTACGGCAATTGTTATAGGCAGATATGTGTTCCAGAGTCCAAATAAGTGGTACCATGTACAAACGTCGTCCCGCACGTCTCCTGGTAACGTGACGTATTACGTCTATATTGACGGGCGAGAACAGCATAGTGAGAGTCAAGTATACAGTGGCGAAAGTTTCAGTATCTACGTCTCAGGTTCACCATACTGTACTTTCAACTGTAAACCTATAGACTACATAGCGACGAATTCTTATCTTCACTCTCTTACCTCCACCACAGAAAACGGAGAACACGTCACTACGGAGGACTCCAGTAAACCTGAGAAGGACAACAGCGCAGAGCCAACTGCGTCAGTTCCTGTCCAACCCTGGCATATTGTGGTCATTGTCGGGGCTATAGTTGCTGCTGCTGCTGCGGTAGTCGTCGTCACAGCAGCACTAGTGATCAAGCGGAGGAAGAAAGAGGAAGATAACAGGCGTCTTCATGACCAGATATCACATGTCCCCAAGACTTTAAGCAGTTATCGGAACTCCGATGTGGCCAACTATGACGATATCGACGACTCAGAAGAGCACATATACGAGGAAATATAAGCTCACCACACTATGCCTCAATCTGTAACTCCAGCAACTATCCACTTACTCTTGGGCTGGACGGTAGAGCGACGGTCTAGCTTCTTGCAGGTCAGCCGTCAATCCCCGACCGCCAAAGTGACTGAACACCATTCGTTTCCATTCGTCCCCCATCCTAAATCCTATCCTGATCCCTTCCCAGTGCTGTATAGTCATAATGGCTTGGCGCCTCCTCCTGATAGTTCCTCTTCCCCCTACTCTAACATGGCCGCCGTCATCACCACCTGAGTCACCAGTTTAGTTCACTGATGATACACCGTCGTTAAGTCACCGTTATCAGTGATACGTCACCGTATCACTGATGATACGGTTAAACGTCCTGACTGTCACAGTTGTCTCCAGAGTTCACCTTTCTTCAGAAGACAAGAACACCGGAGGACGACTCACACGGTGGGACTACTTTCTTAAGTCTTTACTAAACAAACAGCAATGACAACAACAGTAGCATGTAGCTACAGGATGCGGAGTGCCGGTCAGTGGGTTTTTCAGGTGATGCCCTGCCTGGCACTGTGGCACCCTCACCAACACTCCCATCTTGGTCATAGTGAAGGTTACACACACACACCCACGACGGTCCCGACGACCCCCCAGGACCAGGTCGTGACCCGTGAGTGACTGGCAGTGACGACCATAAGTGAGAGGTCTCTGTGACGACTCTTGGAGGCAGCGAACTTTTTATAGCACAGATGTGTAATATATACAGTGGTGAGTGAGGTCACTGTCCGTGGTGAGTGAGGCCACTGTCCGTGGTGAGTGAGGTCACTGTCCATGGTGAGGAGGTCACTGTCCGTGGTGACGACGGAGGGTCACCATGAGAAGGATGACGTCAGTGCTCCAGCTTGGGGTGGGTGTGGTGCTCTTGTTCACTGTGGTGGTGGTGGTGCCAGCCGCCTCACACCAATGGTGCGACAGAGAGCTTCAAGATAACTACGGCTGTCCGACCTACATCCTAGCCTCTCCAGACGGTGGCAAGTGTCAGTTTGACACCCGAGGATCTCCTCCCTTCTCCTTCTACCTCAGACCCGGCCCAACCTTCACGTCCATGCAAGTGATACTCACATGGACCTTGGGAGTGACTGAGACAATTTACTTAGGCAGGGATGTGCTGGATCAACCAAACAAGTGGTACCGTATACAGATGACGTCGCACACATCTCTTGTTGATGAGACGTATTACGTCTATGTTGATGGACAAGAACGGCGAAAGCTGCGGTCAATATTAGTCAGTGCCAACACTTTCGATATCTACGTCATTGGCTCACCATACTATGCTCGCGACTGTGACCCTAGTGAGTACCCTCCTTCACGGTCGACACCACCACCACCAGCAGCGCCTTCACCACCAACAACACCATCTCCAGTTCAGTCTACTGACGATGCAGTCAACCTTCCGGGGGTGGACCTAAGCTACCCTAAAGTTCCCCCACCAGCAAACACCACAGAAAACAGAGAAATCGCTGAAGAACATTCCACTACGGAGGACTCCAGTAAACCAAAAAACGACACCATGGAGGCGACAACCAGGTTAGTTCTTGGTCAACCCTGGTATATAGTGGTCACTGTCGGGGTTATTGCTGCTGCAGTCGTCACCATCATCATTGCAACACTGGTGATCAAGACGAGGAAGAGAAAAGAAAAAAATACGAATCTTATTGACCAGGAAACTGGGTCATTCCCTCTGTCTTTCAGCGCCTCCCAGAACGCCAATGAAGAACACTACGACGACGTCGACGACCCCGAAGACCACATCTACGAGGACATGAATGACCTCCACCCCGTGGCTGGCGCTGTCCGGCCGTTCCCGACGGGTGAAGAGGGCGTGGATGCGAGTGTGGGCGGCGGATGGGGACGCCCGCAAAGGCTCCGCCCACGACAGTGAGAACAGCCTCTACGTCGGCTTTGGCGCCATGCTGACGTAAGACAATATTAAACAGCTGATCCATGTTGCTTGCTGGCAGGAGAATGACAACATAGAGGCCCCTCATAGTAGTGCATTTACTATTTGTGCCTGCAGAATCGAGCTGTTAGCTCTTGGACCCCGCCTTTCTAACTGACAAGTGTGTTGGCAGTGCAGTGTGTCAACAAACTAATGAATAATACTGATATTTATATATACTTCACCACTTACATAAAAGAAAGTTACAAACCACTAGAAAAAATATAATACAAAACTTGACTGCATTATTAAACAGCTCTCAAGTCTCGGTGTTTATTTGCGAGATAAGAGAGGTAAGCAAGACTGTGCGTGACGCAGTAATCAAGTGACTGAGATAGGTAAGATTGTGCGTGACGCGGTAATCAAGTGACTGTGTTCAAGACTGATAGAAGCGAAGATGAATATATGTGATTTATCTAATGTATAGGCCTAAAACTTAAACATAAATAATACCAATTAACTGGAAGTCAACAGGAGCTAAAAGTGCGACCAGTAGCACACACAGCTACACATGTCAGTAAGTCACATAGATACATATACCAGCAGTACACATGGATACGCATATCAGTAGTAAACATTGATAAACATATCGGCAGTACACATAGATACACATACCAATAGTACACTATATGTAGATATATTTATAGACAATGTAGAAACTTCGTCAATGATACCATACGTCATTTTTTACATTTAAATTAACCAATGAAATTGTTATATTGCAAAAGTGTGATTTAGTTGTATATACTAGAGGACCAGTAATGTGTTTCAGACCAATCTTTCATACATATCCCAACAGTGTGCAGTAGACCCGAAAACTGGCTGGTGGTTGCTCGTGTTGACAATTCCTCAAGGAGCTTATCAAGCAGCAAAAAGTAGCTACAGGATGTTTACTACTGGCGAGAATATTCTTGAGGTGTGGCCCAGCCTGGCACTGTGGCACTCTCACCAGCACTCCCATCTTGGTCAGAGTGAAGGTCACACACACCCACGACGGTCCCGACGACCCCCCAGGACCAGGTCGTGACCCGTGAGTGACTGGCAGTGACGACCATAAGTGAGAGGTCCCTGTGACGACTCTTGGAGGCAGCGAACTTGTTATAGCACAGTTGTGTAATATATACAGTGGTGAGTGAGGTCACTGTCCGTGGTGAGTGAGGTCACTGTCCGTGGTGAGTGAGGTCACTGTCCGTGGTGACGACGGAGGGTCACCATGAGAAGGATGACGTCAGTGCTCCAGCTTGGGGTGGGTGTGGTGCTCTTGTTCACTGTGGTGGTGGTGGTGCCAGCCGCCTCACAACAATGGTGCAACTTCATACTACATGATAACTACGGCTGCCAGACCTTTGCCTTGGCCTCCCGAGACGCTGAAAAGTGTCTTGTTACGTACAACAATTATCCTTTCTTCTCCTTCTTCCTCAGTCCCAGTACAACCTTCACGAACTTGCAAATAAAAATCACATGGACCCAGAAAAGCCCTACGATAATTAATATTGGCAGGAATGTGCTCAAGCAACCAAACAAGTGGTACCATGTACAGATGATGTCCGACCCGAATTTTAATGTGTTATATAAAGTCTATATTGATGGGCAACAGTGGGGAAGTGTGCATAACACATACAGAGCCAACACTTTCGACGTCTACGTCACAGGCTCCCTACATTATGCTGTCAACTGTAACCCCAGCCACTACCCGCTTCCTACACGGCCACCACAACAACCACCACCGACAAGACCGCCCCCGCCGCCGCCAGAGCCTTCACCACCAACAGCACCACCAGTTAAGTCAACTGACGATGACATTAACCCTCCCACGACGGTAAGAGTCTCCCCTCAAGTTCACTCAACGTCAGCCAGCTCCTCAGAAAATATACATGACGTTGACGAATGCACCACCACGGAGGACTGCAGGAAAACACACAAGGTAATCGAAGACGCACAAACTTCGTTAGTTCTTGTTAACACAAAGCATATTGTGGTCACTGTCGGGGCTATAATTGCTGCTGCGTTCGTCACCATCATGATAGCAGGGCTGGTGATCAAGAAGATGAAAGGTAACAAGGACACGGATCTTCACGACCCGATATCGGGGTCAATCCCCATGTCTCTCAAAGACTCCCGGAACAACGACGAACAGAACCACGACCACCCCGAAGACCACATCTACGAGGATATGAACGACCTCCGCCCCGTGGCTGGCGCTGGTCGGCCGTTCTCGACGGGTGAAGAGGGCGTGGATGAGAGCGTGGGCGGCGGGTGGGACGCCCGCAGAGGCTCCGCCCACGACAGTGAGAACAGCATCTACGTCCCATTTAGCTGAGTCCATGTTACCTGCTGACAGCAGAATGTCAACATTATGACTCACACGGCTTCGATCCCCCCGAGCGGAACAGAAATGCCTAGCCAAGTTTCCTTTCACCTAATACACCCGTTCACCCAGCAGTAATTAGGTACCTGCGACTTACGCAACTGTTGTGGGCTGAATGTTGGAGAAGCTCAGTAGTTCGTACTAAGGGAACCTGGGGCCAGATTCACGAAAGCACTTACGCAAACACTTACGAACCTGTACATCTTTTCTCAATCTTTGGCGGCTTTGTTTACAATTATTAAACAGTTAATGAGCTCCGAAGCACCAGGAGGCTGTTTATAACAATAACAACAGTTGATTGGCAAGTTTTCATGCTTGTAAACTGTTTAATAAATGTAACCAAAGCCGTCAAAGATTGAGGAAAGATGAACACGTTCGTAAGTGCTTGCGTAAGTTCTTTCGTGAATCTAGCTCCTGGATACAAGCCTAAGTACCCCTGGATACAAGACTAAGTACCCCTGGATACAAGCCTAAGTACCCCTGGATACAAGCCTAAGTCCTTGACAACGTGAATACTTATCATTGTAATTAGTGTTTAGTGATTGTGTATTGTACCAACAAACTAATGATTAATACTGACATTTATACAAACTTTATTCCGTTGACTTACATAACAGAAAGTCATTAATCATAAAAATATATTAAAAAGTGTTTTTCTTAAACTACCCACTTTAAATGGCTCGCAGGTCTGTGTTGGCTATCAGTGTCACTTAAGAAAGGCAGTCAAGAGTGTGCGTGACGCAGTAATCAAGAGATAAGGAAATTAATCAAAATTGTGTGACGCAACAATCAAGTGATAATAAATATAATCAAGACTGCGTGTGACGCACAAAACAAGTCATAAGCAAAGTTATCAAGTCTGTCACTTCATCATTGCGTCACGCACAAAATTGACAGAAAAAAATGTATACGCATAATTTATCTAATTTATGTCTAAAATGTAAATATATATATTATTTGCTAAAAAAATACACAATAGCTAAAATTGTGCTCAGAAGTATACATGGATACATACATCTCACTATGTTTAGAAATGTATATGTGCATTAAAAGTGAATTAGAACTGTATAATAATACTTTGTTAATAATACGCATGAAAATACTAGTCACACATGAGCTCAACACATAAGTGTTCATATGTTTCTAATTATTAAGTGTGCTTTAAGCCAACCCATCCTACTGTTAAGATAATACTTATTGAGACAATCGTCAATAGTCACGAATTCGTACGTACTAAGTTTTTAGATAGTAAGATAACTAGATACTGACTAGTAAGGAATTCTTTAAAAAAAATAAAGCTAAAAAACAAATTTAAATGTTCCTTGGCCTAGTATAGCACAAATATGTACTATATTAGGCCTCACATATCGTGTATTAGGCCTAGGAAGGTTAGGTTAGTATAGTTTGTCAAAGCAACACAAGTAATAAATAGTTTTCCGGTTTGAACAAATCCACAAGGGCCGTGACGAGGATTCGAACCTGCGTCCGGGAGCATCCCAGACATGTTTTCCGGTTTGTCCAACTCAATAGTTCCGATTTATACTTTCGTTGTAAGTCGGTATATATACTGTCGTCGTCATCGTTACTATAAATACTACCTAAACATGAGGATGGGCTGTTTAGGTGTATATAGGACCAGTTAGTCACAAATCTACAGGACGAGACCAGTTTGTGTGTCCCAGAACTATAGGCAAGAACCAGTTTGTGTGTCCCAGAACTATAGGCAAGAACCAGTTTGTGTGTCCCAGAACTATAGGCAAGAACCAGTTTGTGTGTCCCAGAACTATAGGCAAGAACCAGTTTGTGTGTCCCAGAACTATAGGCAAGAACCAGTTTGTGTGTCCCAGAACTATAGGCAAGAACCAGTTTGTGTGTCCCAGAACTATAGGCAAGAACCAGTTTGTGTGTCCCAGAACTATAGGCAAGAACCAGTTTGTGTGTCCCAGAACTATAGGCAAGAACCAGTTTGTGTGTCCCAGAACTATAGGCAAGAACCAGTTTGTGTGTCCCAGAACTATAGGCAAGAACCAGTTTGTGTGTCCCAGAACTATAGGCAAGAACCAGTTAGTGTGTCCCAGAACTATAGGCAAGAACCAGTTTGTGTGTCCCAGAACTATAGGCAAGAACCAGTTTGTGTGTCCTAGAACTATAGGCAAGAACCAGTTTGTGTGTCCCAGAACTATAGGCAAGAACCAGTTTGTGTGTCCCAGAACTATAGGCAAGAACCAGTTTGTGTGTCCCAGAACTATAGGCAAGAACCAGTTTGTGTGTCCCAGAACTATAGGCAAGAACCAGTTAGTATCAAACCTGACATTGGTAACTGAATATATGATATTGTTTGTAACATTTTCTCTTGTATGCTAACATGATACCTAACACAGCTCTATAGACAGAGCGTGGCTAGCAATAACTTGTGGATGTCCAATAAACTAGCATCTATACTTCTATATAAATCATTACCCTCTCAACTGTATACAGTTTACTTGAAGGATCATGGCCTGAGCTTCTCCAGTCACAGCTGCGTCTAAATACACCAATTACAACACAGCCAAGAAATAGTCACATTAAACAGAGAATTCTGAGCGATATTCCTATTGAACAGAGAATTCTGAGCGATATACACAATTAACATAGAATTCTGAGTGATATACACATTGAACAGAGAATTCTGAGCGATATTCCTATTGAACAGAGAATTCTGAGCGATATACACAATTAACATAGAATTCTGAGTGATATACACATTGAACAGAGAATTCTGAGTGATATACACATTGAACAGAGAATTCTGAGCGATATACATATTGAACAGAGAATTCTGAGCGATATACACATTGAACAGAGAATTCTGAGCGATATACACATTGAACAGAGAATTCTGAGCGATATACACATTGAACAGAGAATTCTGAGCGATATACACATTGAACAGAAAATTCTGAGCGATATACACATTGAACAAAGAATTCTGAGCGATATACACATTGAACAGAGAATTCTGAGCGATATTCACATTGAACAGAGAATTCTGAGCGATATACACATTGAACAGAGAATTCTGAACGATATACACATTGAACAGAGAATTCTGAGCGATATACACATTGAACGAAGAATTCTAAGCATTGACTAAAACTGGAGGGTGAACAAATGTATATAAATGTTAACACCCAATCATCTCTGGTTTAATTTGACCTCAAATGGCTCATTAATTAGGGATAATTGTTACCGAAGCCTTGATTGTTCTCCCATTGTTGGGGACGCTTGTTAGGCCCTTCGTAGTCCCCCCCCCCCCCTCTAGGCCAGCTACTGAGCTTTCACAGGCTGCAACCCACAACAGTTGGCTAATCCCGGGGTACCTACTTACTGCTAGGAACACAGAGGTTTCACGTAAGAGGAAATGTGCCCAAATATCTCTGTCCTACAGCGGGAGTCAAACTCGGGACCATTTTGTTGTGACCGGACGTCGCTGACCAGTGCTACAGATAAAGGAAGTCTGTCGCCACAAGAATCCAACCCCCCCCCCCCCACATCAGTTCAGTCCGTCCTCCTAAGGTTTGCCAACGTCAAGAAAACGGTCAGTTTAAAGTGCCCTTATCCTAACCTAACCAGAGGACCCAAAACAGAAAACGGGACAGTACTTTACTTTCGCCAGCCGCTTCCATTTTCTATTACAACAATTCTTGGCCGTATGTAACGCATACGAGCGAAAAGCGACGTTCTTTGTGAGAGGACAAGTTGCTCAGTTAACCGGAGCACGATGCACGCAAGTGCACGTATACATTATGTCTCTTGACTTCACAAAAAATATTTTTCTGAAGTAAACCAGTAACACATATTGCTCGTGGCGGACATTTTGCGTCTCCTCTACACACACACGCTCGGATATAATACAAGCACCTCTAACCTAGCTTTAACCAAGCAACTATAACAAAGCCCAACATTAACGCAGAAAATGTGGTTACAAAGGAGACTTCTGAAGCAACAAGAAACAGCTTGAGGATATCGTAAGACATCCTGTAGTTACAATGAGTCACATGTTGGTATTCCCGTGAAGATATCGGCGGACGACGCGACGGTGACGGAGAATGGACAGTACGAGGTCACTCCCGCGCCCCTGGCTCTGTCAGCCGTCTCTTCCTTGGTGGCGGTGGCCTGTCGTGCACACCGCGGCGCTGACCTGGACCATGCTATTGGAACACTGAATGTCGCAGCCCTCCGCGAGGGGTCTTTGCGGTGTTCCTGGAGCAGACAGTGCTGAATCAGGTATACCTGTTTCGCATCGCACCTTCCCGTCTACGACTGACAGACTTTATGTATGAACAAGAGTGCTCCAACCGAGAAGAGTCTGTAGAGATGAAGAGTTCTAGAGGCCGTCTAAAAGGTTGTATTATGCCGTCTTGAAGGGCTGTAGGGGGCCGTCTGGAAGGGCTGTAATGGGCTGTCTGGAAGGGCTGTCTGGAAGGGCAGTAGGGGGCTGTCTGGAAGGGCTGTAATGGGCTGTCTGGAAGGGCAGTAGGGGGCCGTCTGGAAGGGCTGTAGGGGGCCGTCTGGAAGAGCTGTAGGGGGCCGTCTGGAAGAGACGTAGGGATCGTGAACCTCTTACGACTCGGGTGGCCAAGATGTGGCTGACGTTTGGGTCGTCGTAATCTTTACGAAATTAATAGCAATAACAACAGTAGCAAGTAGCTACAGGATGTGGGTTATCAGAGAGTTGGTTCTTGAGGCGAGGCCCAGCCTGGCACTGTGGCACTATCGCCAGCACTCCCATCTTGGTCATAGTGAAGGTTACACACACCCACGACGGTCACGACGACCCCCCAGGACCAGGTCGTGACCCGTTAGTGACTGGCAGTGACGACCATAAGTGAGAGGTCCCTGTGACGACTCTTGGAGGCAGCGAACTTGTTATAGCACAGTTGTGTAATATATACAGTGGTGAGTGAGGTCACTGTCCGTGGTGAGTGAGGTCACTGTCCGTGGTGACGCCGGAGGGTCACCATGAGAAGGATGACGTCAGTGCTCCAGCTTGGGGTGGGTGTGGTGCTCTTGTTCACTGTGGTGGTGGTGGTGCCAGCCGCCTCACAACAATGGTGCAACTTCGTGCCACATAATTTCTACGGCTGCCAGACCTTCATCTTGACCTCCCGAGACGCTGAAAAGTGTCTCTTTTCAGCAACCGATTCTCTTGACAACTCCTTCTACCTCAGACCAAGTCCAACCTTCACGTACATGGAAATCAAAATCACATGGCCCCAGGAAAGCCCTACGTCAATTGTTATAGGCAGATATGTGTTCCAGAGTCCAAACAAGTGGTACCATGTAGAAACGTCGTCCCGCACGTCTCCTGGTAACGCGACGTATTACGTCTATATTGACGGGCGAGAACAGCATAGTGAGAGTCAAGTATACAGTGGCGAAAGTTTCAGTATCTACGTCTCAGGTTCACCATACTGTACTTTCAACTGTAAACCTATAGACTACATAGCGACGAATTCTTATCTTCACTCTCTTACCTCCACCACAGAAAACGGAGAACACGTCACTACGAAGGACTCCAGTAAACCTGAGAAGGGCAACAGCGCAGAGCCAACTGCGTCAGTTCCTGTCCAACCCAGGCATATTGTGGTCATTGTCGGGGCTATAGTTGCTGCTGCTGCTGCGGTAGTCGTCGTCACAGCAGCACTAGTGATCAAGCGGAGGAAGAAAGAGGAATATAACAGGCGTCTTCATGACCAGATATCACAACATGTCCCCAAGACTTTAAGCAGTTGTCGGAACTCCGATGTAGCCAACTATGACGATATCGACGACTCCGAAGAGCACATCTACGAGGAAATATAAGCTCGCCAAACAATGCCTCAATCTGTAACCCCCAGACACTACCCACTTCCTCTTGGGCTGGACGGTAGAACAAAGGTCTCGCTTCTTGTAGGTCAGCCGGAAATCCCCGACCGTCAAAGTGACTGGACACCATTCGTTTCCCTTCGTCCCCCATCCTAAATCCTATCCTGATCCCTTTCCAGTGCTGTATAGTCATAATGGCTTGGCGCCTCCTCCTGCTACTTCCTCTTCCCCCTACTCTAACATGGCTGCCGTCATCACCACCTGACTCACCAGTTTAGTTCACTGATGATACACCGTCGTTAAGTCACCGTTATCAGTTATACGTCACAAGAACAAGAACACCGGAGGACGACTCACACGGTGGGACTACTTTCTTAAGTCTTTACTAAACTAACAGCAATGACAACAACAGTAGCAAGTAGCTACAGGATGTGGAGTGCCGGTGAGTGGGTTTTTCAGGTGTTGCCCTGCCTGGCACTGTGGCACTCTCACCAACACTCCCATCTTGGTCATAGTGGAGGTTACACACACCCACGACGGTCCCGACGACCCCCCAGGACCTGGTCGTGACCCGTGAGTGACTGGCAGTGACGACCGTAAGTGAGAGGTCCCTGTGACGACTCTTGGAGGCAGCGAACTTGTTATAGCACAGTTGTGTAATATATACAGTGGTGAGTGAGGTCACTGTCCGTGGTGAAGACGGAGGGTCACCATGAGAAGGATGACGTCAGTGCTCCAGCTTTTGGTGGGTGTGGTGCTCTTGTTCACTGTGGTGGTGGTGATGCCAGCCGCCTCACAACAATGGTGCGACAGAGAGCTTCATGATAACTACGGCTGTCCGACCTACACCCTGGACTCCCGAGACGCTGGCATGTGTCAGTTTGATACCCGAGGTTCTCCTCCCTTCTCCTTCTACCTCAGACCCGGCCCAATCTTCACGTCCTTGCAAGTGAGACTCACATGGACCTTGGGAGTGACTGAGACAATTTACATAGGCAGGGATGTGCTGGATCAACCAAACAAGTGGTACCGTATACAGATGACGTCGCACACATCTCTTGTTGATGAGACGTATTACGTCTATGTTGATGGACAAGAACGGCAAAATCTGACTTCAACATTCCGTGCTCACAGATTCGATATCTACGTCACTGGCTCACCATACTATGCTCGCGACTGTGACCCTAGTGAGTACCCTCCTTCACGGTCGACACCAGCGCCACCAGCAGCGCCTTCACCACCAACAACACCATCTCCAGTTCAGTCTACTGACGATGCAGTCAACCTTCCTGGGGTGGACCTAAGCTACCCTAAAGTTCCCCCACCAACAAACACCACAGAAAACGGAGAAGCCGCTGACGAACATTCCTCCACAGAAGACGGGAGTAAACCAGAGGACGCTACCCACCTACCCTGGTACACATGGGTACTTGCCGGGGCTATAGTTGATGTCATGATCGACATCATTGCCATAGTAGCCCTTGTGATCATGGTGAGGAAGAAAAGGGAAAAGCAAATGGCCTCTCAAAGCCAGGTCACGTCATCAGTAGTCAACAAGGCCTTTCAGCGAAGCCCGGATGTGGGACAAGTTTGGCCCTAACTGCCCATAGTTCCTCCAGTACAGGTCTACCAAGATGTGGGTCGTGTGGGGACATTAGACATTAAAACTGTGTATCAAATTGGCTTCCACAACACCTTCATCTAGTTCGTTTCACTCAATTACGACTGAAACGAGATTGTCTGGGCAGTAGGTGAGTTGAGAGTTGAAAAGCCTTGTTCGAAGTACTAAAGTGTGAGCTGGCATTGACTGAACCACTATTTCAATCATAACTTTTAGTTAAAACACAAGCAGACTAGGGTTAAATAATTCATTGATCTTAAGAACATCTATCTTCACAGCGATGTTTGGAAGGGCGGTGGTTGTCAAGAGATGGGTTGTCTGGTGGGAATTATACCAGCCCTTCCTCCTAAAATGGTAGTACTTACAGCAACCATTTGGTCCAGAGTACAGTATGTTGTGACGGACTTGGCACCCTCGTACCTATCTGTCAGAGGAAACATGCAGAAACGTCTCAGTCCTGCCAAGGGAATCGAACCCGGGATCATTCTGTTGTGACTACACTGCGCTGCCTACTGTGGCACAGGACCCATGATCACTGTAAAATGTCGGCACAACTGTGAGTGAACACTACAGCTACTACAACTACTGGAAAAGCAGTGTTAACCTCCAACCCATACAACTGTACAACGGTGGTCAACGCCCACCCATACAGCCGTACAACGCTAGTCAACGTTGACGGAAGAAAGGTTGTCTAAGAGGGCTGAATGGACCGTCCGAAAATGCTGAAGGGGCCGTCTGAAAGGCCCGTGGGTGCCGTCTCAAAAAGCTTTAGAGGGTTTCTGAAAGTGTTGATGGAGCCGTCTACCCACTAGTACTTCATTTGTACTCGGGTAACCACGGCACATCTGATTATGGGTCGTCGTCTTAAGCAAACCAATGACAATTACATCGAGAGCTACAGGATGTGCACTACTGGCGAGATTGTTCTTGAGGCGTGGCCCAGCCTGGCACTGTGGCACTCTCACCAGCACTCCCATCTTGGTGATAGTGAAGGTCACACACACCCACGACGGTCCCGACGACCCCCCAGGACCAGGTCGTGACCCGTGAGTGACTGGCAGTGACGACCATAAGTGAGAGGTTTTGTTATAAATATAGATTTTTTATCACCATTAGGTTATGAGTTATGTCAGTCATGACGGGGACAATATTTCCACAACACATTTGTATATTTTTGTCCTCCTCAGATTAAATGTAAACAATTACTACAAACATAGGCAAACACCGAGACCGTTTTCAATGATCTGATCGCCTGGCATGAAAGGAAACGTGTACTTAAAAATAGTATAAATTTTGTATTTCAGAAACATTACTTAAACATTACCCGAACTAAACAAAAAATGTTTTATTAAACCTGCAAACAACATGTTCAAATGCCCTGTGTACGACACCCACAAAGATACCTTATCTTTTAAATATTTGTGTCTTTTATTGTTGTATAGATATTTTACGTTCTTAAAACATTAACATGACTTTTTCTTATCTGTTTCCGGCGGATGGGGACGCCCGCAAAGGCTCCGCCCACGACAGTGAGAACAGCCTCTACGTCGGCTTGGGCGCCATGCTGACGTAAGACAATATTAAAACGGCTGATCCATGTTGCTTGCTGGCAGGAGAATGACAACATAGTGGCCCCTCATAGTAGTGTATTTACTATATATGCCTGCAGAATCGAGCTGTTAGCTCTTGGACCCCGCCTTTCTAACTGACAAGTGTGTTGGCAGTGCAGTGTGTCAACAAACTAATGATTAATACTGACATTTATACATACATAATCACTAATATAAAAGAAAGTTCAAAATATAATAAAAAACTTAACTGCTATTTTAAACAACTCCCAAGTCTCGGTCTTATCTATTTGAGAGATAAGAAAGGCAAGCAAGACTGCGTGACGCAGTAATCAGATGACTGCGTTAAAGATTAACAGAAGCAAAGATGTAATTTTCTAATGCATAGACCTAAAAGTTAAACAAAAATAATGCCAATTAGCTTGAATTCAAAGGGAGCTAAAACCTGGACCATACATAGCCCAACAGTGTGCAGTAGACCTGAACACTGGCTGGTGGTCGCTCGTCTTGACAACTCCTCAAGGAGATTATCAAGCAGCAAAAAGCAGGATGTGGACATCCGGCGAGATTGTTCTTGAGGCGTGGCCCAGTCTGGCACTGTGGCACTCTCACCAGCACTCCCATCTTGGTCACACACACCCACGACGGTCCCGACGACCCCCCAGGACCAGGTCGTGACCCGTGAGTGACTGGCAGTGACGACCATAAGTGAGAGGTCCCTGTGACGACTCTTGGAGGCAGCGAACTTGTTATAGCACAGTTGTGTAATATATACAGTGGTGAGTGAGGTCACTGTCCGTGGTGAGTGAGGTCACTGTCCGTGGTGAGTGAGGTCACTGTCCGTGGTGAGTGAGGTCACTGTCCGTGGTGACGACGGAGGGTCACCATGAGAAGGATGACGTCAGTGCTCCAGCTTGGGGTGGGTGTGGTGCTCTTGTTCACTGTGGTGGTGGTGGTGCCAGCCGCCTCACAGGACTTCTGCAGAGGTGAGCATCACGAAAACTACGGCTGCCAGACCTACATCCTGGCCTCTCCAGCTGGTGGGGAGTGCAAGATTGCGACCTTAAACTCTCCTAAATTCTCCTTCTACCTCAGACCTGGACCAACATTCGTGTCCTTGACAATAAAACTTACAGGGAACATAGGATTGCCTCAGACAATCCATATTGGCAGGGATGTGCTGGATCAACCAGACAGGTGGTACCGTATACAGTTGACGTCGGACAAGTCTTATGTTAATGTGAAGTATTACGTCAACATTGATGGACAAGAACGGCGAAGTCTGATTTCAACACTCCGTGCTCACATATTCGATATCTACACCAGAGGCTCACCATTCTATGCTTTCAACTGTAACCCTAGTGACTACCCTCCTCCACGGTCGACACCATCAGCAGCAGCAGCGCTTTCACCATTAACAACACCATCTCCAGTTCAGTCTACTGACGAAGCCGTCAACCTTCCTGGGGTAGACTTACGCTTCCCTAAAATTCCCCCACCAACAAACACCACAGAAAACGGAGAAGCCGCTGACGAACATTCCTCCATAGAAGACGGGAGTAAACCAGAGGACGCCACCCACCTACCCTGGTACACATGGGTACTTGCCGGGGCTATAGTTGATGTCATGATCGACATCATCGCCATAGTAGCCCTTGTGATCATGACGAGGAAGAAATGGGAAAAGCAAACGGCCTCTCAAAGCCAGGTCACGTCGTCAGTAGTCAACAAGGCCTTTCAGCGAAGCCCGGATGTGGGACAAGTTTGGCCCTAACTGCCCATAGTTCCTCCAGTACAGGTTTACCAAGATGTGGGTCGTGTGGGGACATTAAACATTAAAACTGTGTATCAAGTTGGCTTCCACAACACCTTCCACTTCCCCAACCAACACAACACCAACACCTTCCGTCGGCTTCCACGACGGTTCTCGATAGAGCAATTCAGAACAGAAGGACAGACTTATGCAAATTTTATGCAAAGGGCATATGCAGACATAGATATGCTGGTAATAAGAAAGGATTAGAATGCAGTTACCAACATCCCAAAAAATGTTTAAATATGCTTAGGAAAGGTGAGTGTCGATTTGGATCAATATGTAGGTTTTTCCATCCTGACATGTGCCAAACCTCACTGGAGGACAGAAAATGCTATGACCTTAGCTGCCCACACTTTCACGTGAAAGGCACGGAACGCTACATAAAGAGTGGCAAGCAGGATAATGAATTTGGAGGAAACTCTATAAATTTTTTATACCAGACCGGCAGAGAATTCAAAAGGAGCAGCATGGAGAGTGTATGGAACTGGATGCCAGATCCACTGGCATTCCAGAATTACAGATACAATTATCCACCGAAAGGGAACTACAACTACGACAGAAAACTGCCCTACAACAATCAGTACTGGTCAGAACAAACTCATTATGTCCACGATTAATGGACGTGCCGAAAAAGTCTCCCATTCAAACTATCACTAATAGAGTAACCTCATTCATCTTTGCCAACATACAAGGACTGAAAACAAGAACAAACAACAAAGTACAGTTCATAAATGGCCTCCTCACGGAGTCAAATGCAGTATTTGGAGCTTTCACAGAAACCCATGCAGGGGAAGTGTTGGACAGTGAGATCTGGATTCCAGGATATAACCTATACAGGTGTGATAGGAAAATTAGGTCACATGGAGGAGTGGGTCTGTATATTAGGGAAGACCTTGTATGCTCGGAGCTCCTAAACGTTACAAATGAGGTGGTAGAGGTACTGGGATTAAAAATAGAGAAAATAAATTTAGTGATTATACTAATATACAAACCGCCAGATGCAACGGCTGAGGAATTCACAGAACAGATAAGCAAAATAGAGAATAGCCTTGATAATTTGGAGAACCCGATACCTGATATTATTTTCCTAAGTGACTTCAACTTGCCTAGTCTCAGGTGGAAAATAGCAAACAATAATATTATACCAGGAAATCTATCAGGACCTAACCAACCACAGATTAGAGAACTACTTAGATTCTGTGACAAATTTTCACTCAATCAGCAGATATCGGAGCCAACGAGAAATGAAAATATTCTAGATCTGGTCTTTACGAACAATGAAGACATTATCAGAGACATTACGATATCAGATACCACATACTCAGATCACAAACTCATTGAAGTGCAAACGACCATCAATACTCAGAATAGACCTAAAACGTTGATAAAGCGAGAGGGGCTATTCAGTAAATTCAATTTTAATAATAAAAGGATAGACTGGGAGATAATAAACAGGGAACTTACAAACATTCCATGGGGAACTGTTCTAAATAATACAAGTCCAACAGAAGGAATAGGAAAACTTACTTCAGAACCGTATCAAGTCTGTCTGAAACATGTTCCTTTGAGGAAAGCCAGAAAGAGATCTAACGTAGAAAGAGAACGCAGACGACACTATAAACGCAGGAAAAAAATAACGGAACTGCTTATGCAGACACGAATTTCCCGTCAAAGAAGGAATAATTTAAATAGGGAGATTGAAGAAATCGAGCGGAAATTGAAACACTCATATGAAACTGAAGAAAGGCAGTTAGAACAGAAAGCAATTCAGGAAATAAAGAAAAATCCAAAATATTTCTTCTCATATGCGAAATCAAAAGCAAAAACCACTGCCAGTATTGGACCTATTCGTACAAGTGAAGGTTCATACACGGAGGATGACAAAGAAATTAGTGAAATCCTAAAAAAGCAGTATGAGGACATGTTTAGCACTCCAATAAACAACATGAAGGTGGAAGATCCAGACATTTTCTTTATGCGGGATATTCAAACCCCGGTAAATATAACTGATATAAACACGAGCGCACTAAATTTTGAAAAAGAAATTGAAAACATGCCCATGCACTCGGCCCCAGGTCCAGACTCATGGAATTCAATATTTATAAAGAAATGCAAAGTGCCGGTAGCACAGGCACTCAGTATAGTGTGGAGGAAGAGCTTGGACACGGGGGAGATACCAGATGCACTTAAAGTAGCAGACATAGCCCCTCTACACAAGGGAGGGAGCAAAGCATTGGCAAAAAATTATAGACCAGTTGCACTAACATCGCACATCATAAAAGTATTTGAGAGAGTGATTAGGAGTCAGGTCACCAATTTCATGGAGACCAATGACCTTCATAACCCAGGCCAACATGGATTTCGAGCGGGAAGATCGTGCCTCTCACAGCTACTTGAGCACTACGACAAAGTCACTGAGGCATTAGAAGAGAAACAGAATGCTGATGTGATATACACGGACTTCGCAAAGGCCTTCGATAAATGTGACCATGGCGTGATAGCACACAAAATGAAGTCAATGGGAATAACCGGTAAAGTAGGACGCTGGATACTCAGTTTTCTGTCAAACAGGACTCAGCGAGTATCTGTCAACCATATAAAATCTAGTCCAAGTGAAGTGAAAAGCTCTGTACCTCAGGGTACAGTCCTTGCACCACTGCTTTTCCTTATTCTCATATCAGATATAGACAAAAATACAAGTCACAGCTTCGTATCATCCTTTGCAGATGACACAAAAATCAGTATGAAAATTACCTCGGCTGAGGACATTGAAAAACTTCAAGCTGATGTTAATAAAGTTTTCGACTGGGCATCAGAAAATAACATGATGTTTAACAGTGATAAATTCCAGGTACTCAGGTACGGTAAAAATGGGGACCTTAAACATAATACAGAGTACAAAACACAATCAAATGTACCCATAGTAGGAAAACAGCATGTAAAGGATTTGGGAATAATAATGTCGGACGACCTAACGTTTAAGGAGCATAACCAAGCAAATATTGCGACAGCCAGAAAAATGATAGGATGGATTACGAGAACTTTCAAATCCAGGGATCCCATCACAATGGTTGTACTCTTCAAGGCACTTGTGCTGTCCCGTCTTGAGTACTGCTCAGTACTCACTTCCCCCTTCAAAGCAGGAGAGATTGCTGAAATAGAGGGAATACAGAGAACATATACGGCACGCATAGACGCAATAAAGCACCTAAATTATTGGGATCGTCTCAAAGCCCTCCAAATGTACTCACTAGAAAGAAGACGAGAGAGATATCAAATAATATACACCTGGAAGATACTGGAGGGCCAAGTACCAAATCTACACAGTAAAATAACAACGTACTGGAGTGAACGACATGGAAGAAAATGTAGAATAGAACCAATGAAGAGCAGAGGTGCCATAGGCACAATCAGAGAACACTGTATAAACATCAGAGGTCCGCGGTTGTTCAACGTCCTCCCAGCAAGCATAAGAAATATTGCTGGAACAACCGTGGACATTTTCAAGAGGAAACTAGATTTATTCCTCCAAGGAGTGCCGGACCAACCGGGCTGTGGTGGGTATGTGGGCCTGCGGGCCGCTCCAAGCAACAGCCTGGTGGACCAAACTCTCACAAGTCGAGCCTGGCCTCGGGCCGGGCTTGGGGAGTAGAAGAACTCCCAGAACCCCATCAACCAGGTATCAACCAGGTATCCTTCATCTAGTTCGTTTCACTCAATTACGACTGAAACGAGATTGTCTGGGCAGTAGGTGAGTTGAGAGTTGAAAAGCCTTGTTCTTGACGAAGTACTAAAGTGTGAGCTGGCATTGACTGAACCACTATTTCAATCATAACTTTGAGTTAAAACACAAGCAGACTAGGGTTAAATAATTCATTGATCTTAAGAACATCTATCTTCACAGCGATGTTTGGAAGGGCGGTGGTTGTCAAGAGATGTGTTGTCTGGTGGGAATTATACCAGCCCTTCCTCCTATAATGGTAGTACTTACAGCAAGCATTTGGTCCAGAGTACAGTATGTTGTGATGGACCTGGCACCCTCGTACCTATCTGTCAGAGGAAACGTGCAGAAACGTCTCAGTCCTGCCAAGTGAATCAAACCCGGGACCATTCTGTTGTGACTCCACTGCGCTGCCTACTGTGCCACAGGACCCATGATCACTGTAAAATGTCGGCACAACTGTGAGTGAACACTACAGCTACTACAACTACTGGAAAAGCAGTGGTAACCAGCAACCCATACAACTGTACAACGGTGGTCAACGCCCACCCATACAGCCGTACAACGCTAGTCAACGTTGACGGAAGAAAGGTTGTCTAAGAGGGCTGAATGGACCGTCAGAAAATGCTGAAGGGGCCGTCTGAAAGGCCCGTGGGTGCCGTCTCAAAAAGCTTTAGAGGGTTTCTGAAAGTGTTGATGGGGCCGTCTACCCACTAGTACTTCATTTGTACTCGGGTAACCACGGCACATCTGATTATGGGTCGTCGTCTTAAGCAAACCAATAACAATTACATCGAGAGCTACAGGATGTGCACTACTGGCGAGATTGTTCTTGAGGCGTGGCCCAGCCTGGCACTGTGGCACTCTCACCAGCACTCCCATCTTGGTGATAGTGCAGGTCACACACACCCACGACGGTCCCGACGACCCCCCAGGACCAGGTCGTGACCCGTGAGTGACTGGCAGTGACGACCATAAGTGAGAGGTTTTGTTATAAATATAGATTTTTTATCACCATTAGGTTATGAGTTATGTCAGTCATGACGGGGACAATATTTCCACAACACATTTGTATATTTTTGTCCTCCTCAGATTAAATGTAAACAATTACTACAAACATAGGCAAACACCGAGACCGTTTTCAATGATCTGATCGCCTGGCATGAAAGGAAACGTGTACTTAAAAATAGTATAACTTTTGTATTTCAGAAACATTACTTAAACATTACCCGAACTAAACAAAAAATGTTTTATTAAACCTGCAAACAACATGTTCAAATGCCCTGTGTACGACACCCACAAAGATACCTTATCTTTTAAATATTTGTGTCTTTTATTGTTGTATAGATATTTTACGTTCTTAAAACATTAACATGACTTTTTCTTATCTGTTTCCGGCGGATGGGGACGCCGGCAAAGGCTCCGCCCACGACAGTGAGAACAGCCTCTACGTCGGCTTGGGCGCCATGCTGACGTAAGACAATATTAAACACCTGATCCATGTTGCTTGCTGGCAGGAGAATGACAACATAGTGGCCCCTCATAGTAGTGTATTTACTATTTGTGCCTGCAGAATCGAGCTGTTAGCTCTTGGACCCCGCCTTTCTAACTGACAAGTGTGTTGGCAGTGCAGTGTCAACAAACTAATAATTAATACTGACATTTATACATACATAATCACTTACACAAAAGAAAGCTAAAGTTATAATACAAAACTTAACTGCTGTTTTTAAACAACTCCCAAGTGTCGGTCTTATCTATTTGAGAGATAAGAAAGGCAAGCAAGACTGCGTGACGCAGTAATCAGATGACTGTGTTAAAGATTAACAGAAGCAAAGATGTAATTTTCTAATGCATAGGCCTAAAAGTTAAACAAAAATAATGCCAATTAGCTAGAAATCAAAGGGAGCTAAAACCTGGACCATACATAGCCCAACAGTGTGCAGTAGACCTGAACACTGGCTGGTGGTCGCTCGTCTTGACAACTCCTCAAGGAGATTATGAAGCAGCAAAAAGCAGGATGTGGACAACCGGCGAGATTGTTCTTGAGGCGAGGCCCAGCCTGGCACTGTGGCACTCTCACCAGCACTCCCATCTCGCTCATAGTGAAGGTCTCACACACCCACGACGGTCCCGACGACCCCCCAGGACCAGGTCGTGACTCGTGAGTGACTGGCAGTGACGACCATAAGTGAGAGGTCCCTGTGACGACTCTTGGAGGCAGCGAACTTGTTATAGCACAGTTGTGTAATATATACAGTGGTGAGTGAGGTTACTGTCCGTGGTGAGTGAGGCCACTGTCCGTGGTGAGTGAGGTCACTGTCCGTGGTGAGTGAGGTCACTGTCCGTGGTGAAGACGGACGGTCACCATGAGAAGGATGACGTCAGTGCTCCAGCTTGGGGTGGGTGTGGTGCTCTTGTTCACTGTGGTGGTGGTGGTGCCAGCCGCCTCACAACAATGGTGCGACAGAGAGCTTCATGATAACTACGGCTGCCAGACCTACACCGTGGACTCCGAAGATGCTGGCAAGTGTCTTTTTATGTACCCTTATTTTCCTGACTTGTTCCTAAGACCAAGTCCAACCTTCACGAACTTGCAAATAAAAATCACATGGCCCCAGGGAAGCCCTACGATATTGAATATTGGCAGGAATGTGCTCAAGCAACCAAACAAGTGGTACCATGTACAGATGATGTCCGACCCGCATTTTAATGGGTTATATAAAGTCTATATTGATGGGCAAGAGTGGAGACGAGTGCGTAACGAATACATAGCCCACACTTTCCATGTCTACGTCACAGGCTCCCTACATTATGCTGTCAACTGTAACCCCAGCAACTCCACAGTCTCCCCTGAAGATCACTCAACATCAGCAAACGTCACAGAAAACGAGCAAGACGCTGAAGAACATTCCACTGTGGAAGACTCTGGAAAACCAGACGACTTCATATACAGCGAAACTATTTATCAATGCCTTGGCCTATCTTGGTACATTTGGGTAATTATCGGTGCCATTGTTGACGTCATGGTCGACGTCATCGCCATAGGAGCAATGGTGATCATGATGAAGAAGGAGACAAAGGAGAAGCAAAGGACCCGACAAAGCCAAGTCACGACATTAGACCACATAGCCTTCAGCAAACGCCAGATGACACACAATCTGAGCCTGTAACTGCCTAGTTCCACAAAATTAGCTTCATGAACATGTGGGAAGAATGAAGGGACTTCACCTACGTCAACATGATTAACATCTACGTCGCCTTCAGCTGACTACCGATACAAGAGCCTCACAAGAGTAGATTTCTGTCAGCTTCCTATAGCAAGAATAACTAAAAATGTGGCCATTACTGCTATTGGTAAATACTGACACCACCAAAAGGTGGAGTTTGGTGCATATGTGAGCCTGCGGGCCGTTCCAAGCAACAGCCTGGTGGACCAAGTTATCACACGATGCGCCTGGCCTCGGGCCGGGCTTGGGGACGTAGAAGAACTCCCAGAACCCCATCCAGGTAACTGTTTAATACTGGCAGGGAAGTGACAACTAATAACCAGTGAAGTGTTATCAGCCCAGAGTGATAACAAATTGTTTCCAATTGTCTGAGATAGCAAACCTGTTAGGCTTATTAATGTACACCTACACCAACTACTGATCTTGCCAAGGATGCCACCCACAACAGTTACCTGACTCCCAGGTACCTCTCTGGTGAAAGGAAATATGCAGACCCGTCTCCTGCCGAGTGAATCGAACCCTGGACCATTCACTTGTGACGCCAGTGGGCTGCCTACTGTGCCCTTGGACCGTGACCAGTATACAGTGCTAGCAGGACAGTGATTGACTGACGAAGATTAAGCCACCCAAGAGGTGGCACGGGCATGAATACCCCGTAAAGGACAGTGTGTGAACAAGCCAACTATTAATGCCGGGTGTTGGTAAAGCAGTGGGACCAAACTAACGTCCAACGCTCACTCGTACACCTGTACGAGTGAACGAAAACTCATTCAGTGATTTATTTAACTCATCAATGCCCAAAATTGTACAATAAAGTGTGCCAGTTCAATAGGAATTATTATCAGTTAAAAATGTATTTGAAAGGACTCATCTTGAGGTTATCTGGAGATGATTTGAGATGTTCTCACGAGAACAGTTCTCATGTTCTCTTGAGATGTTCTCATGAGAACACCTTTTGTTTAAAGGGAGATATATAGGACAAGGACTCTTAAACAATGTCTTCAAGTCTGCTAATAATGTTATTTTAGTAATTACTGTAACCAACTTATGTTAGCATAATAACACTCCCATACCAGAGCAACCCGTCCTCCTGATAGAACGTCGCATTTTGACGTATACTCCACCTAAGGCCAATAATTGTCGTACTAGAAAATAGAAGAGGCTCGAGGAATTGACACACTCCCATTTTCTGTTTTAGGTCCTCTGGTAGGTTAGGTTAAGGGCACTTTAGTACGACAGTTTCTTGACGTTGGGGCACCTTAGGCGGACCGGCATACCATACGCACTTGGAATTACTCTTTGATATATATCACCTTAATGTGATTTCTCTGTGAATTTGGATCAATGGTATTACAAGGTATTTTGATTTTGAGTTTAGTTAATAAATGTTATGTTTCTTATCAATCTTCACATAAGTGTCTTGTTATAATTGTTCACTTTAATGTCTTGTTATATATATAGATTTTTTCTCTCCATTAAGTTATGAATTATTTAAGTCTTGACAGTGGAAACATTTTCTTCGGAACACACAACCAAGTCCGAATTAAGCATCAGAATGTGAACATTAAAAATAGTTTTTGGTGTAAATAGTATTACTAATGGAACTATTACTGATAATAATGGTACAAATGGTACTATTACTGGTACTAATGTTACTCTTACTGGTACTAATGGTACTATTACTGGTACTAATGGTACTATTACTGGTACTATTCCTGGTACTAATGGTACTATTACTGGTACTAATGGTACTATTACTGGTACTAATGGTACTATTACTGGTACTAATGGTACTATTACTGGTACTAATGGTACTATTACTGGTACTAATGGTACTATTACTGGTACTATTCCTGGTACTAATGGTACTATTACTGGTACTAATGGTACTATTACTGGTACTAATGGTACTATTACTGGTACTAATGGTACTATTACTGGTACTAATGGTACTATTACTGGTACTAATGGTACTATTACTGGTACTATTCCTGGTACTAATGGTACTATTACTGGTACTAATGGTACTATTACTGGTACTAATGGTACTATTACTGGTACTAATGGTACTATTACTGGTACTAATGGTACTATTACTGGTACTAATGGTACTATTACTGGTACTAATGGTACTATTACTGGTACTAATGGTACTATTCCTGGTAATTCTACTATTACTACAACTACTACTGTTAATACACTACTAATGATTGCTGTTATCATTGTTATCTCAACTGGGTTTTGACTGTGTTATACCCAACATCATTATCAGTGTGATATATCTGTCATTACCACTGTCAGTGTGTCATAATACTCATTAGTATCCATGTGTATTATCCATGTTTAAATCCTTCAATGAAATAATGGGTTTCTAATCAATATATTTATTAAATAAATTGTTATCATTGTGGGGAAAGATATCATGGTTCTAATGACCAGGTTATCTTAATGTTTAACACCGGGGTTAGTTTGAAATGGGTTGTGTTAAATTGTGTTGTGATATCGTAGACTAGAAGCCCATTGAGGAAGTGCTATTGGTCAGAGGATGATATATGTTCGCCCGATAACCTATCCAGATACTAACCAAACACAATGGTGCTTAACCTGGCTGATTGGCGCCACGCAAATAATAATATGCACATTTGTATATTTTTTGTCCTCACAGTAAATGCAAACAATTA
>NC_091233.1:19898851-19917026 GCF_040958095.1 Procambarus clarkii | reverse complement strand
GGGGCCAGATTCACGAAGCAGTTACGCAAGCACTTACGAACCTGGGGCCAGATTCACGAAGCAGTTACGCAAGCACTTACGAACCTGGGGCCAGATTCACGAAGCAGTTACGCAAGCACTTACGAACCTGTACATCTTTTCTCAAACTTTGGCAGCTTTGTTTCCAATTATTAAACAGTTTACAAGCATGAAAACTAGCCAATCAACTGTTGTTATTGTTATAAACAGCCTCCTGGTGCTTCAGAGCTCATTAACTGTTAAAAAATTGTAAACAAAGCCGCCAAAGATGGAGGAAAGATGTACTGGTTCGTAAGTGCTTGCGTAACTGCTTTCGTGAATCTGGCTCCTGATGCTTCCGAATGATTCGCCACTCTGTAAAAAACATAAAAAAAAACTCTTTTGCTTTTGCAAAAGAGTGCAAAAAACTTTTTGCACTCTGCAAAAAGCCATAAAGGCCTCGATAAAGGTCATTTTCCCCTCAATCCTCAACTAATACTCAACTCTGGACGAATATGAAGTACATGTTCAGTCACATGCCTACATAACAGGAAAATGAAATGAAAATAGCCTTAGCGCTTTCGGGATTGATCACATTTTCAAGGAATAAATAACAGAGAAAACGTTTTTATTTCCTTCCTTTCTACTGATTAAAAATATGGTTACTCATGCATAACTGAATGAAGTGTTTTTTGTGATTATATATATATAAATATATATATATATATATATATATATATATATATATATATATATATATATATATATATATATATATATATATATACACACACACTCATACAGCCATACATATATACAAGTTCTCATACACCCACATACTTATACACTCAGACGCAGACTTAAGTATTCGGCGTCTCACCTGTGGTCACTTAAGAAAGTTCTCTCCAGTTTGGTATAGGAAAAGTTTAAAATTATTGATTCTTAAACTTCAATGGTATGAACTTAGAAAGCCGAAACCCTTTGCAAATCAACATTTAAAGTTTAAAGTTTAAATTAAAATGCCATGATGCTATGAGAGAGAGAGAGAGAGAGAGAGAGAGAGAGAGAGAGAGAGAGAGAGAGAGAGAGAGAGAGAGAGAGAGAGAGAGAGAGAGAGAGAGAGTTTATCTCCTATTCCCAGAGGATAGAACACTCTTAGTCTGTCTCCTATCCCTTGGTCAGACGAAGGATGCCAGAAGCAACACTTACTCCCCGGGTCGACGGAAGAATCCAATCCTTGGAAGGGTTTCGTGGTGTGGGTGTCGGGGTATTGAACTATCGAAGCCAACACCAAAGAAAAACCTATGATTCTTAAAACCAAACACGAATACAACTAAAGCCAGACAAAGTACCCATTTTTTACATCCGACCACATACAGAATACATCCGGCCACACACAGAATACATCCGGCCACACACAGAATACATCCGGCCACACAGAATACGAGCGGACATATAAGGTATTCTGAGTGAGGGCCTAGCATTAAGCAGGCCTGGCTCCTGATTGACTGGGGTAAAGGAAGACCCGGCTCCTGATTGGCTGGGGTAAAAGCAGGCCCGGCTCCTGACTTGGCTGGGGTAAAAGCAGGTCCGGCTCCTGATTGGCTGGGGTAAAAAACCAGAGACGTGGATCTCGGCCAAGATGAATAATACAGAAGTACGTTATGACGACAATTTATTCAGCCAAAAAGGTGTTTAATTAACAGTGAAGCGTATGCCGGCGTAGATGGCGAGCGTGCTCGTGTGAGAGAGCGCCCGCAAGCTCTCTCAAACACACACAAACACACAAAAAATAGTTGATTGACAGTTGAGAGGCGGGGCCCAAAGAGCCATGAGCTCAACGTGCGCAAGTACAATTAGGTGAGTACACGCGCACACACACACACACACACACATGTGGTAGATAAAGACAGTCTATTTAACACAAGGGGAACACGCACAAGGGGACACAGGTGGAAACTGAGTGCCCAAATGAGCCACAGAGATATTAGAAAGAACTTTTTTAGTGTCAGAGTGGTTGACAAATGGAATGCACTAGGCAGTGATGTGGTGGAGGCTGACTCCATACACAGTTTCAAGTGTAGATATGACAGAGCCCAATAGGCTCAGGAATCTGTACACCTGTTGATTGACGGTTGAGAGGCAGGACCAAAGAGCCAGAGCTCAACCCCCGCAAACACAACTAGGTGAGTACAACTAGGTGAGTACACACACACACACACACACACACACTGAATCCATACACAGTTTAAATTGTGGATATGGAGATACCCAGTAGGCTCAGGAATCTGTACACCAGTTGATTGACAGTTGAGAGGCGGGACCAAAGAGCCAAAGCTCAACCCCCGCAAACACAACTAGGTGAACTAGATGAGTACACACACACACACACACACACACACACACACACACACACACACACACACACACACACACACACACACACACTGACAAGAAGAACTAATAGCAAAGGCACGCCAGAAAAAGATGGGGCCAAGTCAAACTGAGATGCAAAGAAGCAAAAGTGTATTTCATACCAACAATAAGAGAAGAAAGAAGATAATAAAATAAGCAAGGTTTGATAAACAGTGCCAAGCAAAAAACGAAAATCAAAAGGGAGTGGAAGAAATACAGAGGTCAAAGGGCAGATGTAAACTGCCACAGAGACAACCCTGGAAACACAAACCGAAACTGTCTCAATTTTCCGCTCGTTACAACTTGTAATAAAGTTGTTACATCTTGGCTTAACGTGTTTATGACGTATTAGAACGTTGTTACAACTTGCTATATTGGTTGTTACAACTGGTTAGGAGGTGTTAAAACTTGTTCGAACGTTGTACCAACGTCGTAGTTTCGGTGTGTGTTTGGCGGGAAGAGGGACAGGAATTAATACATAAATATAATAAGAGTATCGGAAAGAAACTATGAAAATTATATTGCTTATAAAACAAAGAATAAAAACTCCTAAATGGTGATATATGAAAGGAAAAAAATCAGTGATTTTTTAGATTACGAAAAACGGGAGATGAATATACAGGAAATGATAGATGAATATACAGGAAATGATAGATGAATATACAGGAAATGATAGATGAATATACAGGAAATGATAGATGAATATACAGGAAATGATAGATGAATATACAGGAAATGGGCTTTAGGGAAGAGATATCATGCCTGACGAACCTACTAGAGATCTATGATAACGAAATTAAAGCAGGACTGAGAAGGTTGGGCAGATTGAGTATTTCTGAAGTGGCAAAAATTCTTTGATACAGTACCTCACAAGAGATTACTATAACTTGTAAGGCAGGCGGGAGTAAGAGAAAAAGTAATCATGGTTAAAGAATTACCTAACAGACAGGAGTCAGAAACTAACAGTGAGAGGTGAGAAGCCAGACTGACATAGGGCAGCAAGCGGAGTACCTCAAGGATCGGTGCTGGGACCCATACTCTTTATCACTGATGCAATTTACCTATCTTCAGGAGTTGAGTCTCGTATGTTAGTGTTGACAATGCAAAAGTAATGAGACGAGTTGTGACTGATGAGGATTTTAACATTTTCAAAAAGGACCTAAATAACTTGCAGAGATGGTCCGAGAAATGCTATAGGAGTTCAACACCAGCAAGTGTAAGGTGATGACAATGGTAATATATACCAGGCCAACACGACAGTACACAATACAACAACTTCACGATAACGACGGGAGAAAAAGACCCGGAAGTGGACACAACACCAAATCTAACTCCGGAGACTCATATAAACTGGATAACATCAGCAGCATACTCTACACTAGTAAAAATCAGAACATCATTCAGAAACCTAAATAGTGAGACATTTAGATAGCTGTACACCGCTCACGTGAAACCAGTTATAGAGTATGTTGCCCAATCATGGAGTACCGTATCAAGGCACACATAAGGAAGCTAAAAAAGGTTGAGAAGTTTTCAAGAAGTCTTGTCCCAGAATTGCAAGGGACAATATGAAGAGAGGCTGAAGGCATGCAACAGAAGAACATGCCTACCACCTGTCTGCCTGCCTGCCTGCCTGCCTGCCTGCCTGCCTGCCTGCCTGTCTGCCTGCCTGCCTGTCTGCCTGTCTGCCTGGCTGCCTGCCTGCCTGCCTGTCTGCCTGCCTGCCTGTCTGTCTGCCTGCCTGCCTGCCTGCCTGCCTGCCTGCCTGCCTGCCTGCCTGTCTGCCTGCCTGCCTGCCTGCCTGCCTGCCTGCCTGCCAGCCTGCACTAACCCATGGGGCCCCTGGAAGCAATACTTGGGCCAGTTTGATGTCTGGCATTGAAGACTACCATGGGAAACAGGGAGTAGTGTGAGGAGGGAAGTGATGAGAGAGCAAGACGCTGGGAGGAGAGTGCTACAGGTGAGGGAGGAGAGTGAGAGTGACAGGTGAGGGAGGAGAGTGAGAGTGTCAGGTGAGGGAGGAAAGTGAGAGTGACAGGTGAGGTAGGAGAGTGAGAGTGACAGGTGAGGTAGGAGAGTGAGAGTGACAGGTGAGGTAGGAGAGTGAGAGTGACAGGTGAGGAGTGATGTTAACAGGGAGAAGAATGTGACACATGAGCCTAGATATGAGATTATTACTTCCCAGTAATATAGTTATATCTCAGCTCTTAGTCTGTCTTATATCCCTCCTAATTCCTATATAGTTAAAACGACTAGCGCTTCTGATAATTATCTCTTCACTGAGGTAACATTAAATCCGTTTAAAGCATCAGAAATTTCAGAAAGCATAATTAAAAATCACAATTACTTTACATAAATCTAACATTTAATATAATAAATAACTTTAGACAATTGTAATGGCAGTTATTACAAATAATTTAGTATTAATATTTGGCCACCAAAAAATAATTTACTCTTTCTCCTGATAATTACTTATAACAGATTCTCAAGTATTCAACATTTAGCATAAAAATGCAATTTCAGGTAATTTACCCAAACCCAGCCAATTGAAGTTAAATTCAGAAATGCTTTTAGCCTAAATAAATTATAATTAAAATAACTATCCCACATACATTAAGCCAATAATTATGGAATTCTAAATATAATTACAATTTCAACCAATTCTCCTCTCTCTCTCTCTCTCTCTCTCTCTCTCTCTCTCTCTCTCTCTCTCTCTCTCTCTCTCTCTCTCTCTCTCTCTCTCTCTCTCTTTAGACAAGATCGCAGTTTGTTGATCTTGTGCAATAGCTGCATTCACTTGGCCTGGTGGATAGGGCCTTGCTTCTTACAAGATCCGCGTTCGATTCCCAATGGTCCAAGAAGGTGAGAACCTTTCTCTTGCCCCACGTGTTATATAGTAATATATCAATCCTTAGCCTGTCCTATATCCCTTCCAAGTGTTATATAGTCATATATCAGTCCTTAGTCTGTCTCATATCCCTTCCAAGTGCTATATAGTCATATATATTGCTCTAGGAAGGACTTTCTCCTAATTTTCTTGCCTTACTCAACACCTGACAAGAGGCGGGAGTCCTACACCGCCCCACAACTTGTCCCGAACTTCTCCTTCAAAGCAAGCGGCAATTTACACAATTCCCCAACAAACTTGGACAGTGTAAAAGGCGCCATTGACAAGACAAACAAGCAAACTAACAGCTTGCAAACCTGCTAATTGGCCAGAGGTGAGTTGCAAAAACTAACTCCATGTGTGAGGGTGAAGTTCGCGGTGATTGGCGGAGCCTCGGAATGCTGGTCCTTGGGTCCACGTTCTTATGGACGACTTGAGTCACAATCCATGATTGTGACTCCAAGGTCACAATCGATTGTGTCACAATCGACTTGAGAATGGTCCAGGACGGACCGAAACGTCGTCGTCCCTTCACCTTCTAGTGTGTCGACTTGAGAATGGTCCAGGACGGACCGAAACGTCGTCGTCCCTTCACCTTCTAGGGTGTCGACTTGAGAATGGTCCAGGACGGACCGAAACGTCGTCGTCCCTTCACCTTCTAGGGTGTCGACTTGAGAATGGTCCAGGACGGACCGAAACGTCGTCGTCCCTTCACCTTCTAGGGTGTCGACTTGAGAATGGTCCAGGACGGACCGAAACGTCGTCGTCCCTTCACCTTCTAGGGTGTCGACTTGAGAATGGTCCAGGACGGACCGAAACGTCGTCGTCCCTTCACCTTCTAGTGTGTCGACTTGAGAATGGTCCAGGACGGACCGAAACGTCGTCGTCCCTTCACCTTCTAGGGTGTCGACTTGAGAATGGTCCAGGACGGACCGAAACGTCGTCGTCCCTTCACCTTCTAGTGTGTGGTCTGGTCAAATACGTTCTTATGAATTATCTAGCAAGTTTACCAGGGGTTAGATTAAGGCAATTTAGCAAGATTAGTCAAGTTGCCCGATGAAAGTAACGGTCAATCAAACCATCCTTCAGGCATAGGCCGAATTAAACCATCATCCGAATCGAAATTTGGGTATTTGAAAGTCTTGAAGCAGATACCCGATGATAGTGCCCAGGTGCATTTGTCCAGCACCATTGGAAAGTCTAGCACAGTTGTTCGTCTTGAAGCAGAGAATTAAATCATTTAGCAAGCAGAGAGACCCAATCAAAGCCTCATCCTCCAAGCAGAGACCGAATGTAAACACTTGTCTTCAAGTAGAAACCTAATCAAAACACTTTGTCTTCAAGCAGAGACCGAATCAAAACACTTATCTTCAAGCAGACCCCCATCAAATCAAGCAGGGAGCGAATCAAAGCATCCTCCTCCAAGCAGAGACCTAATCAAAACACTTCTCTTCAAGCAGACCCCCAATCAAATCAATCATCAAGCAGGGAGCGAATCAAAGCATCCTCCTCCAAGCAGAGGAAGGAGCAGATCACCAGCCTCACAGCATCTCTGCAGCTGATAAATCGCTACGTTACAATCCTGACAGTCAAGAACTCCTAAATCCCCGGAGCGGCTGACTGATTTTCATTGCTTCGTGTTGAGATTGGGTCACGAACCACGACCCGGGTGACGGGATGTGGAGGAGAGGACGGATGAAGAGAGAGAGAGAGAGAGAGAGAGAGAGAGAGAGAGAGAGAGAGAGAGAGAGAGAGAGAGAGAGAGAGAGAGAGAGAGAGAGAGACAGAGAGAGAGAGAGAGAATCATCCTTTCCAGAGAGAATGGCAAGGAAGAGAGAAATATATATATTTAACATAATAGCGCAAAAGTACTGATTAGTAAGGCGGGGTCCAAGAGCTAATACCTCCATTCTGCAGACACAAATAGTAAATACACTAAATGATACAGGTCAACTTCCAGCTTCTGGAAAAGAGGAAAAGTTGTAGTTGTCATAACTACAGATCTAAATCCAGCCCGACACACCACCAGACTAACGAAGGGCCAACATACGCCATACTGACAAACGCCTCGTTATCGCCTCGTTATCAGTCACCAACTAGTACAATGCTCCCTTCCCAGCGCTGTATACAGCCTTTGTCAGACCTGTTGCTGAGTATGCTGCCCCGGCATGGAACCCCTAAACACAAAAGTAAAATTAGAAAAATGTCCAAAAATATACAACATGGCTCGTTCCTGAGCTAAGGGGTCTGAGCTATGAGGAAGGACTGAGGTAAATGGACCTCACTACCCAGGAGGACAGAAGTAACAGAAGGACTGATAAAGTAGATATAGACCCCATAATGATTGGGTTCTCGCAGAGGACATGGCATTGCAGCTTGACATAGCAAGGAAGCCAGTCCATCGCTCTCTCGTCCAAGCCCTTTGCATACTCAAGTCAACGTAAATTCCACAACTCTTCCAGTAGCAATGTTAAAATTAAGGAACGACGCAACTGGAAGCTGGAAACACAGATCAGTCACAGGGATGTCTGAAAGAACTTCCTCAGTCCAACAGTTATAAGTGGAACGGATCAGATGAGGAAGAAGTTGGTCCAAACTCTCACAAGTCAAGCCTGGCTTCGGGCCGGGCTTGGGCAGAAGAACTCCCAGAACCCCATCAACCAGGTATATGTGGGCCTGCGGGCCGCTCCAAGCAACAGCCTGGTGGAACAAACTCTCACGAGTCAAGCCTGGCCTCGGGCCGGGCTTGGGCAGTAGAACTCCCAGAACCCCATCAAGCAGGTATATGTGGGCCTGCGGGCCGCTCCAAGCAACAGCCTGGTGGACCAAACTCTCACAAGTCAAGCCTGGCCTCGGGCCGGGCTTGGGGAGTAGAAGAACTCCCAGAACCCCATCAAGCAGGAAGTTGTCAAGGCCAATTCGGTACACAGTTTTAAATGTAGATGATAGTAAGGAAACAATTGAAATGTCACTGAATTGAACTAATGAAAGTCGAAACGCAGGACTTTTAGAGGAGGTGCTCGACACTGCACACACACACACACACACACACACACACACACACACACACACACACACACACACACACACACACACACACACACACACAATGTGGTGGAGGCTGACTCCATATACAGTTTCAAGTGTAGATATGATAGAGCCCAATAGCTAAGGAACCTGTACACCTGTTGATTGACGGTTGAGAGGCGGGACCAAAGAGCCAGAGCTCAACCCCCGCAAGCACAACTAGGTGAGTACACACACACACACACACACACACACACACACACACACACACACACACACACACACACACACAGCCCAACATAAGAGAGAGGAAAGAAAGACCAGCAATAAATTTGCATGTTTTATCCCGTCTGACAAACACCGGACTCTCAAAAACATTTTTTTGGGATACCAAACTCACCACATCGTTGCTCTCCCTCCATCAATCACCATTCAATCCCCTCTAGTCAATCAGCTCTCTGGATTTTTTGTATTAATCCTCCCTCGTGTTGAGAGCTACAGGGGATTTTTTTGAAGGTCCATTTCTGCTTCAGAACACAGACACAGTGGTGGACCACTTCAAGAGTGGGCCACCTGGAGCTGGTGGGCCACTCCTGGGATGTGGGAGGGGGGGAGGAGAGGGAGAGGGAGAGGAGGAGAGGGAGAGGAGAGAGGGAGAGAAGGAGAAGTCTTCTATTGACTCTTACACTCTTGCTATGTCACGTCTTGATATAGATCCAGGACTTGTTAAGGGTCAAGGGGTCGTTAAGGGGTCCAGGACTTTTTTAAGTGTCCAGGATTTGCTAAGGGATCCAGGACTTATTGAGGACCTAGGACTGATAAGGGTCCAGAGCTTGATAAGGTGTCCAGGACTTGATAAGGTGTCCTGGACTTGACAAGGTGTCCAGGACTTGATAAGGTGTCCAAGACTTGATAAGGGACCAGGACTTGATAAGGGCGCAGGACTTGATAAGGGCGCAGGACTTGACAAGGGCCCAGGACTTGACAAGGGCCCAGGACTTGACAAGGGCCCAGGACTTGACAAGGGCCCAGGACTTGACAAGGGCCCAGGACCTGACAAGGGCCCAGGACTTGACAAGGGCCCAGGACTTGACAAGGGCCCAGGACTTGACAAGGGCCCAGGACTTGACAAGGGCCCAGGACTTGACATGGGCCCAGGACTTGACAAGGGCCCAGGACTTGACATGGGTCCAAGACGGACCAAAACATCGTAAAGTTTCGGGTTATATGTGAAGGGTTTGGATGTTTCAACCCCGTTACTGTGACTTACTGTCTCTTTAACATCTCCACTCTCAAGTTTATTTCACTTATTCACGAGAAAATTGTTTCCTTAGAGCCTTGTGTATTGGCTGCATCTCAGACTTCCACCCGTGTTGTTCCCGTCTGACGTTTTTCATACGGTTTATTCGTCTAAGGATCTTGTATGCCGTGATAATGTCCCCCCGCTCTTCTCCAAAAATCTGTGACAGGAAAAGTTACTAAAAGAGTTCTAACACTAAGGAGCAGTTTCTGTTTATGTATAAAATATATATAAATATATGCAGGCGATGAGTCACAATAACGTGGCTAAAGTATGTTGACCAGACCACATACTAGAAGGTGAAGGGACGACGACGGTTCGGTCCGTCCTGGACCATTCTCAAGTCGATTGTCTTGAGAATGGTCCATGACGGACCGAAACGTCGTCGTCCCTTCACCTTTCTAGTGTATGGTCTGGTCTACATATATAAATACATATTTCTATCATGAGAGAAGTGGGGTGTCATCCCAAGTCATTCATCGTTACTGGATGAATGACATGGGATGACACTTTGCTCCCAGGTACTGAAGCAAAGGTGAGAACTGCCTTTCAACCAGCGGTGTCAGAACAAAGGTGAATGAACCTCTCATCCATCGTCCACCAAACACTCAGGGCGCGGCAGGAGGGTGACTCAAGGTCTCATTATAACGTCCTGAAGGAAGAATAGCGAGAAAGGTGCCAGCAGACTATTGAACCTTTGGTAAGATATGTGTGCCATAACTCCCTTCTGGGGGGACCGGGCCAGCTCCATGGTCGCCCTGGGGCCAGATTCACGAAAGCACTTACGCAAGCACTTACGAACCTGGGGCCAGATTCACGAAAGCAGTTACGCAAGCACTTACGAACCTGAGGCCAGATTCACGAAAGCACTTACGCAAGCACTTACGAACCTGGGGCCAGATTCACGAAAGCACTTACGCAAGCACTTACGAACCTGGGGCCAGATTCACGAAGCAGTTACGCAAGCACTTATGAACCTGGGGCCAGATTCACGAAAGCACTTACGCAAGCACTTACGAACCTGGGGCCAGATTCACGAAGCAGTTACGCAAGCACTTACGAACGTGTACGTCTTTCCTCAATCTTTGACGGCTTTGGTTACATTTATTAAACAGTTTACAAGCATGAAAACTTGCCAATCAACTGTTGTTATTGTTATTAACAGCCTCCTGGTGCTTCGGAGCTCATTAACTGTTTAATAATTGTAAACAAAGCCGCCAAAGATTGAGAAAAGATGTACAGGTTCGTAAGTGCTTGCGTAACTGCTTCGTGAATCTGGCCCCAGGTTCGTAAGTGCTTGCGTAAGTGCTTTCGTGAATCTGGCCCCAGGTTCGTAAGTGCTTGCGTAAGTGCTTTCGTGAATCTGGCCCCTGGTTAAAAGGGAGATTGACTGGGTCTCTTGCCCCCGATCTCAATCTTCTTTCCCTGTGAATTTAATAACAGGATGGGTTTATTGTCACTAATTTGAAGTGCCATGTTAGGTGCCATGGGTGCCAATTTGGAGAACACCCCTATTCATCCTGTTGAATTGCTAATGAATGGATTCATTCACTAGCTTATTCTACTGTATTTTATGTATTCATGCAGTAATTTGAATAACAGGAACACGATTCATCAAATATGTGTCCACGTCGGAGCCGGTAAGGGAGACGGTCGGCCGAGCGGACAGCACGCTGGATTTGTGATCCTGTGGTCCTGGGTTCGATCCCAGGCGCCGGCGAGAAACAATGGGCAGAGTTTCTTTCACCCTATGCCCCTGTTACCTAGCAGTAAAAAAGGTACCTGGGAGTTAGTCAGCTGTCACGGGCTGCTTCCTGGGGGTGGAGGCCTGGTCGAGGACCGGGCCGCGGGGACACTAAAGCCCCGAAATCATCTCAAGATAACCTCAACATAACGTTGTTGTCGTGTTGTTCCGTTGCTCAAACTCGTTTACACGATCGAGGAAAGATGAACAGGTTTCGTTAGTGGGGGCGTAAATGCTTGCTGAATCCCGGTCTCAAACACGGATCTGCTAAGAGGGAGAACGGCCTATTGACATAGCTCGAGTGCAGGGGGGAGTTGTGTGAAACCCTGGTTTGTATCTCGGAGAGGCTGCATGATCCATTAGTTCAGTAGAACTTCGGTTTCAATTCCTTTTACCATGTCGTAGCTCAGTCGATTAAGGCAGCGTCTGGGATGCTCTCATACGCAGGTTCGAATCCTCGTCACGGCCCTTGTGGATTTGTTCATTGATCTGCTAACTTTTGAAGTTTAAAATAAATTAAAACTATATAGCTGGGTAGACTTACTTATTCCTTAAAACTGATATTTTTGGTGTATTTTGAGTATTTAGGAGTTTCAAAATGCTGTCATATTTCGTGTATACATAACCTGTATTATGAATGAAGTTCATGCATACTGAATAACATTCAGTATTCTATCATTCACGAATGATTTTATCGGTGACACACGTGTCTTTTGTTAATACATGGTGATACATCTTGAGATGATTTCGGGGCTTAGTGTCCCCGCGCCCGGTCCTCGACCAGGCCTCCACCCCCAGGAAGCAGCCCGTGACAGCTGACTAACTCCCAGGTACCTATTTACTGCTAGGTAACAGGAGCATCAGGGTGACAGAAACTCTGCCCACTGTCTCGGACCCGGGATCGAACCCGGGACCACAGGATCACGCGTCCAGTGCTCTGTTCGCTCAGCCACCGGTTCCATATTCATACTACTTTTCATATACTGTGCTATCGTTCCAGGATACTGTGGGGGGAGGGGATATGATAATATCGATATAATTTAATACGATAATACTATATAATACGATATAATGTAATACGATAATACTATATGATACGAAATAATTTAATACGATAATACTATATAATACGATACAATTTAATACGATAAACATGTAAGCACAACTTCCACTTAATGAAAACCGGTACACACCAAACCATGACTAGCCATGACAGCGACGTACAAAATACTATCAAAGGCGAATGAACCTGGGAAAGCTATTACTAAAACCTGTGTCTGGGAACCGGTTTTTAAATGTCAAAAGCAAAATATGACGGCAGAATTCCAATTAAAATGTAGGAATTCAGAAAAGTTTATTCGCAACGAATTTATACAAATCGTTACAATTTTGGCTGGACTAAAACGGGCGTAAACCCATTAAACACGAAACGTTGCTACAACGTTGTAACGACGCAAACTGACGTTGTAGCGACGTAAACTGACGTTGTAACGACGCAAACTCAGTTATACAACACTCGCAAACTATGTTTCAAACCAACAACATACTCAAGAGTGAAATATATATGATAGGGCTGATTAAGCCAAACACACACCGAAACTACGACGTTGGTACAACGTTCGAACAAGTTTTAACACCTCCTAACCAGTTATAACAACCAATATAGCAAGTTGTAACAACTTGAGAATGTTACAATCGACTTGAGAATGGTCCAGGACGGACCGAAACGTCGTCGTCCCTTCACCTTCTAGTGTGTGGTCTGGTCAACTCAAGTTGTAACAACGTTCTAAGACGTCATAAACACGTTAAGCCAAGATGTAACAACTTTATTACAAGTTGTAACAAGCGGAAAATAGAGACAGTTTCGGTTTGTGTTTCCAGGGTTAATAAGTCTACTGAAAAGTGTGAGTTCCAAAGGCCCACTTTGAGATGTTCCAAAGGCCCACTTTGAGGTGTTCCAAAGGCCCACTTTGAGATGTTCCAAAGGCCCACTTTGAGGTGTTCCAAAGGCCCACTTTGAGATGTTCCAAAGGCCCACTTTGAGATGTTCCAAAGGCCCACTTTGAGATGTTCCAAAGGTCCACTTTGAGGTGTTCGAAATGTTCACTTTAAGGTGTTCCAAAGTCAAACTATGAGAACACAATGTAAACACCTGTCCATGATTGTTATTTAACCTCTTATCGTCAACTGTGAGAAATATTACTGAAACAACATTTCAAAAGCTGCTGCAAAAAGTACCGGATCAGCCGAGCTGCTAACACAAACAGCCTCCTTGACCAATCACCACCTAAAACACTCGAAACCCGTTACAGGTAAATGCTATTAACATCCCCTAAAACTCTAAGAGATCTCAACCTCACATCACTAGTAAAGAGAAAAGAAATGGGGCATGATCGAGATATACACGATTCTCAGGACACATCACTAGTAAAGAGAAAAGAAATGGGACATGATCGAGATATACACGATTCTCAGGACACATCACTAGTAAAGAGAAAAGAAATGGGACATGATCGAGATATACACGATTCTCAGGAGAATAACCGAGTGGAAAGAGGATAGTAGCTATTGATCCAGATGAAACATAGGACTGGAGAAAAATATATATATACTGGTTCGGTGTAAGAGTATTAAACAGAGAGAAGGTATGATGAGAGGTGGGAGCCAGGAGCTGAAGTACCAGCCTTCAGAGGTGTGTGTGTACTCACGTAATTGTGCTTGCGGGGGTTGAGCTCTGGCTCTTTGATCCCGCCTCTCAACCGTCAATCAACTGGTGTAAAGGTTCCTGAGCCTACTGGACTCTATCATATCTATCATGTGTGTGTGTGTGTGTGTGTGTGTGTGTGTGTGTGTGTGTGTGTGTGTGTGTGTGTGTGTGTGTGTGTGTGTGTGTGTGTGTGTGTGTGTGTGTCAACACCCACCGCACGCAACCACCAGACAAGACTTTAGCCATTAACAACGCATCTTCAATCACCTTCTGCTCATTACCCTGAGTGCTTGTTACCTCCGGTGGAGTCTAAAGGAACATCTTTAGCCTTTCTCTCTCTCTCTCTCTCTCTCTCTCTCTCTCTCTCTCTCTCTCTCTCTCTCTCTCTCTCTCTCTCTCTTACACTTTTTTCCCCACCCCTACCCCCCAATCCAGAATTTCCCTACTGTTCTATTACATTTTTCCCCCACACACCCCTCTCCCATATACCATTTTTCTCTCTCATCGCCTGACTTCCTTCCCTCATCGCTTCCATCCCCTTCCCTCTCACCCTAAGAAAGGGAAAGGTGTCAACAGATGAAGAGAGATATTAAGGAAGTGGAGGAGGAAGTGGAAGAGATGAAAGGGATGACAGGGTAAGATACTATGTTGAGAGAGAGAGAGAGAGAGAGAGAGAGAGAGAGAGAGAGAGAGAGAGAGAGAGAGAGAGAGAGAGAGAGAGAGAGAGAGAGAGAGAGAGAGATACATATATATATATATATATATATATATATATATATATATATATATATATATATATATATATATATATATATATATATACATATATATATATACACATACACACACACACCTATTGTGGGTATAAACATTTCAGTTACCTGGGACCCATAGGGAGTCGAACCCCTGACTTGTATTTGGTGTTTCCAAGTACACACACTCCCGGTGAACTGGACAATAATACGTGTGTATACATATTCATACAGAGGCGTGAGACTGTGGCCTACCCGGAAATGGCACTATATGAATACATATGATGCAAGTATGCTTAAATATGCGGCCTTATGGACATACACACCTGTCATACACCTGCTTTCATACACACATACACACACACGTTGACAACACTGTACACCAGTTGATTGACGGTTGAGAGGCGGGACCAAAGAGCCAAAGCTCAACCCCCGTAAGCACAACTAGGTGAGTACACATGTGGTAAGGAAAGAGAGGGAAGGAAGAGGTGGTGTAGCTCTGCTGATAAGAAAAGACGGGCGTCTTTTGTAGAGTTATGTAGGGTTCAGTGACTGCATAACAGGCACCAAGGCTATTGGAGGACAAAAACTAATACTAGTAGTAGTCATATATAACCCAACTAAATGACAGAGACAGAAGACCCAGACAGGAATATAATAGAAACAACATGGCCACCATTAATATAATAGAGCAGCTTCTGTCGCTAGCAGGAACGGATCGAGATTGCTAATCATGGGAGACTTCAACCATAGGAAAAAGAGACCAAGAATAGAGACTCATATGGAGGAATAGATACATGGAGAGCAAAACTACTGGATGTAGCCAGAAGGAACTTTCTGAGCCAACACGTCAAGGGCCCCACAATATTTAGCCAGACTAGATCTGATAGTCACCCTGAACGAGTCAGGCATAAGGGAAAGTCAAGCTACAAGCCTCCATGAAAATAATGACCACAGTGTACTGATATTTAAGTATCTGCTGGAAGCACAAATAATCGACCCAATGAAGGGACTGCAAAATAAAGGGCTGCCATACCGAAAGGGAACTATGATGAGATGAGAGAATTCCTAATAGAAATACCATGCAAAACAAAACTCTGAGAACAGTATGAACAAAACATGATGGATTACATCACCCAAAAGTGTTAGGAGGCAACAGACAGGCTTATCCCGGCCCACATGGACCAAAAAACAAGTTGAAGCCATGGGTTAATCGTGCATGTAAGGAAGCAAGGCACTGAAACCCGAAGGCGTGGAGTAACTACGGGAATAACAGAGCGCCAGAGAGCAGAGGGAGATACCAGAGGGTCAGAAATGTCTTCTCTTAGTGTGAGAAGAGGCAGGAAGAGTGTCTGAAGGAGGAAGGAAGTGTGTGTGAAGGAGGCAAGTGTGTCTGAGAAGCAAGAAGAGAAGAACAGGAGGCGGAAGACTCAACAAGAAAGAGATCTGCAGCAGAAGAACTCCTCTGTCTCCACGAGGTTCATAACACTATTTCGAGTGAATAGGAGAGAGAGAGAGAGAGAGAGAGAGAGAGAGAGAGAGAGAGAGAGAGAGAGAGAGAGAGAGAGAGAGAGAGAGAGAGAGAGAGAGAGAGAGAGAGAAACAGAGATTTAAGCAGAAATATGTAAGCTAGATAAAACTAAGCTGAACAGAAAATAAACGAACAAATTGAACAAATAATTGAACAAGATGAACATAAGAGGAAGATATCATGAACAACAGGCTCTTGATCTGTTATCTAGCCACCATCTTTCACTCATGCGACTCAGGAGTTCAGAATTATGTTCACATTGGCAAAATCCACCCAATACACGATACCCTACAGAGGTTCACGGTGTTCCACAGAGGTTCACGGTGTTCCACAGAGGTTCACGGTGTTCCACAGAGGTTCACGGTGGTCCACAGAGGTTCACAGTGTTCCACAGAGGTTCACGGTGGTCTACAGAGGTTCACAGTGTTCCACAGAGGTTCACAGTGTTCCACAGAGGTTCCCAGTGTTCCACAGAGGTTCCCAGTGTTCCACAGAGGTTCACAGTGTTCCACAGAGGTTCACAGTGTTCCACAGAGGTTCCCAGTGTTCCACAGAGGTTCACAGTGTTCCACAGAAGTTCCCAGTGTTCCACAGAAGTTCCCAGTGTTCCACAGAAGTTCCCAGTGTTCCACAGAAGTTCCCAGTGTTCCACAGAGGTTCACAGTGTTCCACAGAAGTTCCCAGTGTTCCACAGAAGTTCCCAGTGTTCCACAGAGGTTCACAGTGTTCCACAGAAGTTCCCAGTGTTCCACAGAAGTTCCCAGTGTTCCACAGAAGTTCCCAGTGTTCCACAGAGGTTCACAGTGTTCCACAGAAGTTCCCAGTGTTCCACAGAGGTTAAAGGATATAAACAACCTTTAAAACAAAATAAACATCACCCCCCCCCCCACCTTAACATCACGAACGAAACATCCGAATCCCCAGTGATGTTTCGGTCCTCCGGCGAAAAATCCGGATCAAAATCCGAACCGGACGAGTACAAATATGTGAATCTCTGCCTCTCACACTCTCTCTCTCTGCCTCTCACACTCTCACACTCTCTCTCTGCCTCTCACACTCTCACACTCTCTCTCTGCCTCTCACACTCTCTCTCTCTCTCCCTCACCGTGCTTTGGTGTGATTTAACTTTCATTTTTGCTACTAATATGAAGGGACATGACAAGCACCAGAGAAGGGGAAGCTAAAGACAGGAGATGAGAGAGGGAGAGATGAGAGAGGGGAGATGAGAGAGGGAGAGATGAGAGAGGGAGAGATGAGAAAGGGAGAGATGAGAGAGGAGGCGAATGGAATTTTAACAGGCGAAGGGAGTTGCAAAGGGACGTTGACATTACCTTGGCGTTGGGTGAACAGGTGGAGTAGGGTGAATACGGAGGTAAGGCTATCCAATCCCTCCCTCCCTCCCACCTATGAACTGGTCATTATAGCGTCATCCTCGATTCTTGCAGACTCGGCGTTCGATCCCGCGATGCACCAGATTGGTTTGGTACCGTTCCTTTGCTATCCCCAGTTCATAATACTTCTATTCCACCGATCCTTATCCTCCTATTCCTCCCAGGGGCCTCTCTCTATATTCAAATCAACCTTAAAAAGTTACCCCTAAAAGATCTTGTACTCATTAAAAGTTTACAGATAGGGATAGATACACTCCGTAAGATAGATACTAAGTAGATAAAGGAGATACCTGGTTGATGGGGTTCTGGGAGTTCTATTTCCCAAGCCCGGCCCGAGGCCAGACTTGACTTGTGAGAGTTTGGTCCACCAGACTGTTGCTTGGAGCGGCCCGCAGGCCCACATACCCACCATAGCCCGGTTGGT
>NC_091233.1:19885900-19898351 GCF_040958095.1 Procambarus clarkii | reverse complement strand
CTCTCTCTTCTCTCTCTCTCTCTCCTCTCTCTCTCCTATCTCTCTCTCTCTCTCTCTCTCCTATCTCTCTCCTATCTCTCTCTCTCTCTCTCTCTCTCTCTCTCTCTCTCTCTCTCTCTCTCTCTCTCTGTCTCTCTCTCTCTCTCTCTCTCTCTCTCTCTCTCTCTCTCTCTGTCTCGTCTGTCATATCTCTCTGTCTCTCTCTCTCTGTCTCTCTCTCTCTCTCTCTCTCTCTCTCTCTCTCTCTCTCTCTCTCTCTCTCTCTCTCTCTCTCTCTCACCTTTGTGGATAAACTCACCCACTCCTTCACTCATACCTTCACTCACACCTTCACTCACTCACCTTTATGCACGCTCTCACTCACTCATGCCTTCACTCACGGCTGCACTCTCTGCTCCACCTGTACACAACGGCCTCCAGCACAGTACTCCACAAGCCTCAGTGGTTCACTGAGACATGACCTCTCCACAGGGGCTTGACGACCTAATTTGGCGGCCCGCCACCCCACTCGCGCCCCCGTGACTCCCCCCTTGGCAGCCCTGGGCCAGGGTTCGTCAAGAATACGAAACCTGTACATCTTTCCTCAATCATGGCACCTTTGTTTACATATATAAAACAGGCACTACGAGGCTGTTTATAACAATAATAACCTCAGGTTGTGAAGTTAACAATCTCTTAAACTGTTTATTATTAATTGCAAGCAAAGCCGCCATCGCTGTTGAAAGATCTACAGGTTTCGTAAGAGGTTGTGTGAATGTTTGGATGAATCCTAGTTCCGCACTGCTTTCCTCTCTTCCCAGGAGAGCCATTGGTGTGGCACTGTGATGCGAACGAGTGCCAGGTTAGGCACCCCTTGCTCACTGTTGGTATTGAGTGGTGTACAATTTAGCTCATATATTTTTCCTTTTTTGCGGTAATTTTAAGTGTACGGTGTCTGCACATCTTGTTGAACTGTCATGAATCTGACCATCCACTGTACCATATATCCAAGTTACACATTATGCCCAATACCCACATATACACACACATATATATACCCACACACACACACACACACATACCCACACATATATATACCCACACTCACACACACACATATACCCACACTCACACACACACATATACCACACTCACACACACACATATACCCACACTCACACACACACATATACCCACACTCACACACACACATATACCCCACACTCACATACACACATATATACCCACACTCACACACACACATATACCCACACTCACATACACACATATATACCCACACTCACATACACACACATATATACCCACACTCACACACACACATATACCCATACTCACATACACACATATATACCCACACTCACACATATACCCACACTCACACACATACACACACCATACCCCCACACATACACACCACGCCCTCTAACCACACCATATTCACTACCTACACCGCCTACAGTTTAGACCTATTGTCTTGTGTATGACCCTCTGTCCTGCGTGACAGTGAATACCAGCATTATCCTCACTTTAATAAGACTATCAAAATCCTCAGATTAGGCAAAATTGTAATTAATTTTGTCAATAAAGATGTTAATAATAATAATAACCTACACCATGCCCTCTACCACACATACCCACGCCATACCCAGTACCCCACAACTGAGGATACTTCAGTAAACATATGAATACTATGTATAATACAATTACAGATTATTGCAGTAAGATATACGAGGTGTTCAGTGCCTCACTGTTTTCACAGCACTATTTACACTAAGCTGATTACACGTGTAAGCTGTTTACACATGTAATTAACAAAGCACCTCAGCTTGATTGATCCCTTGCAAGCTCTACGTTGCACCTAAGACTGCACGCTATGTTGCAACAACATGTGTTTGAGTTGCAAAGAGAACACTTCCCCACGTAGATTACAATGCCGGTGATACAGAAGAATACATAAACGTATTTTGTGGAAAATACAGCAAATTTTTTGGGGGGGCAAAAATACATTTTTGGCAGCAGGAAAATGCTGCCAAAAATGAAATGCTTCGGTGAAATAATTACTGATTTTGATCATTTTTTACAGCAAAAATACAATCATTTGCTAACTGTTTAAGTTCACAGTATAAGCAAATGATTGTATTTTTTAGCACTTGTTAAATAGTGATAGAGGGAATTAGTAATACTGAATTAGGGGGGAGTAACAGAGATAAAGATGCTGGGAGCCATGTTAGAGACATCAGAAGTATAGGCTTTACTGTTAAACTTGACCATCTTGCCCATGGGAGCCGGTCGGCCGAGCGGACAGCACGCTGGACTTGTGATCCTGTGGTCCTGGGTTTGATCCCAGGCGCCGGCGAGAAACAATGGGCAGAGTTTCTTTCATCCTATGCTCCTGTTACCTAGCAGTAAAATAGGAACCTGGGAGTTAGTCAGCTGTCACGGGCTGCTTCCTGGGGGTGGAGGCCTGGTCGAGGACCGGGCCGCGGGGACACTAAAAAGCCCCGAAATCATCTCAAGATAACCTCAAGATAACCCATGTGGGGCGGGGGGCCCTAGCTGATATACAATAGAATAAATATCAATATATGTGAAAGTATAAGAGAAAATGGCGAATGGCGCTGAGACCCTACCCTTTAGGACGAGTCTTGTCTCTCTCAGAGGGTAAAAATAGCCAAAGCTACTCTAGCCTTTTGAGATTACTTATTCCGGATGTGTTCGAACGGTATCAGTTGTGAGTCGCGTGTAAACCGTTTGGCATTCATAAACAGCTGGGGGGTTTGGCGGGTGGATGGAATGGACTTTGAGCCTTTGTTTATGAGGACGGGCTTCTAGATTTCTTGAGGTTATCTTGAGATGATTTCGGGGCTTTTTAGTGTCCCCGCGGCCCGGTCCTCGCAGGCCTCCACCCCCAGGAAGCAGCCCGTGACAGCTGACTAACACCCAGGTACCTATTTTACTGACGCACGATATACGCTCCCCGCCACAACCTACGCTCTCTGAACGTTAATATATGTTGGCTCTTTACACGAAAACATTACACAAATCAGCAGTGACTTGGTAATGGTCAATATCCCGAGGGTAGCGGCGTCCGTTGGCACTAATTCACCACCAACCGTCTTGCTTTAATACCTTACTGCTAATGGAGTTTACGATAAATAGGGGAAATAAGACTGGAATAGGGCTTAGGTATAGCCATACCCCCCCCTTTCCCTTTTCCTCCTAACACAGTATGGCTGTCTGTCTGTCTCTCTCTCTCTCTCTCTCTCTCTCTCTCTCTCTCTCTCTCTCTCTCTCTCTCTCTCTCTCTCTCTCTCTCTCTCTCTGTCTCTCTCTCTCTCTCTCTCTCTCTCTCTCTCTCTCTCTCTAACACACTACACCACCCAACACAGGACAAAGTTCACTTCCCAGACTCTTACCAACCTGCCAGTCTCTCCCTCTCCCTCCCACCTATCAGCCTCTCCCTCCTCTCCCATCTACCAGCCTCTCCCTTCCCTCCCACCAGCCAGTGAGCCACAAACGGGACAGACAAACACCCATCACACAACGTCCGCGTCCCAACAACACAATAAACATGGCGCCTTGGGCCATACGCTGCCGAGTGACGGTGAACAAGATATCGTACTGCAGCGTCAAAGCGCACGTTAACAACCAGGTGATCAGACCAACCACAGGGTTGTTAAGCAACATCGTCTACACTGTTATTGTTGTGGAGTGGAAGGAACAATTTAGTGAAGTGGTGGAGGTAGACGCATCACATTTAACAATAGTTTCCTCTCTCGCCTGGCAATTAGCAGGTTACAATGCCAGACAATCGATCATAAGTACGCATTTGAACTGCCAATCAGAAACGATTGTTGTAACCTAATGTCAAACAATACAATCAAAATACAAGATGTGAGAGTAAGCAAGTCCCACCTATGGATCTGTTCTTTACTTGCTAGTAAATCATTCCTCTTTCTTAGCACTGTGGATTCTTTTCCTAACACCTAAGAATACCTTAAACTGTTATCATTTCCCACAATGATAACGTGCATCATGATATCATGCTAGATCCTAGAATCCCTGTTTCACAAAATTAAACGAGACGTCACAGAATTGCAAGGAATGGGTTATGAAGAACGACTGAAAGAACTAGACCTGAAAACACTATATAAAAGGTGAGAGAGGAGACATGATAGACATAAGATACTTATGATAAGATAAGATAAGATACTTAAGATTGCCAAAGAGGGAAAAGAAAATGTTCACAATAAATACCAAACAGAACAAGGCACATATGGAAGCTTGAGACTAAGATGAGTCTAGAGATGCTAGAAAGTTTTCTTTTAGCGTAATAGTGAGTTAATAGAACATAAGAACAAGGTAATTGCAGAAGGCCTATTGGCCCATACGAGGCAGCTCCTATCTATAACCACCCAATCCCACTCATATACTTGTCTAACCCGCGCTTGAAACAATCGAGGGACCCCACCTCCACCACGTTGAAATGTCATTAAATGACCTAAAGGAGCAGGTTGTAGAGGCAAACTTCATTCATAAGTCCAAGAGTAAGTTTAATAGAGGAATAAAGCAAGTCATTGTCACTCAACAGCTGGGGTCCAAGAGCTAAAGCCTCGATCCTGCAGGCAGTAATAGGCGAGTACACACAGAGACAGACATTATTCTCTTTCCTCTTTTCTCTACGGCGTCAACTTTATCACCACTATGCCTCCTCTTCCGTTCCAACGTCTCCTTTGATTCTTTACCCGTCCTCTTATCTCCTCTTTATTGCCTGTAACCCTGTCTCCTCTATTCTCATCTATTCTCTCTTTCTTACTGGTATTTGTTGAATAGACGCATTGAGATGGTCTCTTTACAGCTCTCCTCACTACCTATACCTCCCTCTCTGCTCCCTCTCTCTCTCTCTCATTCCTCTCCCTCTCTCTCTCATTCCTCTCCCTCTCGGCATGTTATAAATTCTTTTCTATTGCAGGGTACGAGTTTAAAAGCAGAATTACGACAATTTCTTTTTACCGTCTGTGTAAGGACGAAGGTACAGCCTCGGCTACAGTTAAAGATACAGTTAAAGATACAGTTATCTGGTGAGAGTGGATACAGAGAGTTACATATACAGCTGTTCTATTATCTCTCCCGCTTCGCAATCAGTTCTGTCAGTCTCTTGTTTCTTTTTTCATCTTTCTTATGTTCTCTCATCCCTTCCTTCCCTTCTTTCATACTGAACACCCCTTCCTTCACACTGAACGCCCCTTCCTTCACACTGAACGCCCCCTTCCTTCATTCCCAGGAACGTGTCTTCTTTCCAACTAAATATTCCAGCAACTTTCTGTTACGGGAATTATCGCTTCCTTTTGGTACATTCTCCTTTATCGGGTTTTTCATTTCCGAAAAAGAGAAAATGAATAAGAAAGAGGAATGTCAAGAGAATACATGAATAGTACAAGAGAGATAATGAGGAGACCGGGAAATGAAGATGTGAAGGGGAGATGAGACATGAGATGAGAGATGAGACATGAGATGAGAGATGAGACATGAGATGAGACATGAGACATGAGATGAAAATAATGAATGAAGCAGAACAAATAAAAATGAGAAAATGGGAAAGACTGAGATAATTGAGATAGTGAGTTCTCACTGTGTGAGGGAGAGGGCGAGGCACTCATTTCTCATCTCTGTTACTCATTCCCCAATCGTGAGGTTGACCTGTGAGTAATGATTCAACTGAAGAGCAGTGGTTAGCGCAGAAAGGCGCACAAATGAATGGACCCGGGTTCGATTCTCAGGCAGGGCCATCGAGGCATTTCCTTACACCTCATACTCCCGTTCACCCAGCAGTAAAATATGTACATGGGTCACAATGTTCTAAAAGCTACATTAATCAAGAATCCCGGTTCGTCTCCAATCATTTTTTTGGGGGGATACGAACCTGGGTTTGACACAAACCAGTGAACGATTTGAGAAGCACAATCATGAACAATCATCAGGTACTCAGGAAGCCTAGTCGGAGACCGGGCCGCGGGGGACATTGATCCCCGATATCAACGCAAGGTAAGATGGGGGTCTTGTGCGCTTCCCTTAATCGCTTGGCACCCCTTGAGTTAGGAAATTGTTGTGGATCGCATGCCGGGGAAAATCAGTAGATACACCTCATGCCTCTGTTCACCTAGCAGTAAATACGTACCTATGAGATAGACAACTGTTATTGGTTGCATTCTGAGGGGGACTTAAATACAAGCTAAGTACAGCCCTTCCTGTCAGCATAACTCGAATAGAACTTTCATGACCCTTATAAAGTTCCATTGAACTGTTGAACAACTGGCAAATATTGCATAAAAAACTGATTAACTTCACAGTTTTATAATAATTTTTAAGGCTGTGTCCTCAATAATCAGATCATCCTGATTACTCGATTAATCCGGATTCTTTAGAGTGGACCCTGGCGCCATTTTTTAAAGACAAAGGGACAGTTTTTTTGGGATTATTTAATAACCTTATTTAATAACATTTTTAATTATTTAATAATAAAAAGCAAAAATAAACTTTACAATGTATTCGTTATTTTATTTTTATTTTTGTCCTCGTCAACAGTGTGTAAAATGAAGGTGAATGCGACTTATCAGTGTCTGTCTGTTGTGGCACTGCTTTATTGTGTTGTGGCACTGTTTTATTGTGTTGTGGCACTGTTTTATTGTGTTGTGGCACTGTTTTATTGAGTTGTGGCACTGGTGTGTGTTGTGGCACTGTTTTATTGAGTTGTGGCACTGGTGTGTGTTGTGGCACTGTTTTGCGATGCTTGACTCGATGTTTTGCGATGCAGAGCACTGCTCTGCGACTACTGCGAACAGCACTGTTCTGCGACTACTGCGAACAGCACTGTTCTGCGACTACTGCGAACAGCACTGTTCTGCGACTACTGCGAACAGCACTGTTCTGCGACTACTGCGAACAGCACTGTTCTGCGACTACTGCGAACAGCACTGTTCTGCGACTACTGCGAACAGCACTGTTCTGCGACTACTGCGAACAGCACTGTTCTGCGACTACTGCGAAAGGAAGACTCTGACCCCCTGCAGAAAATACTCCCCTGACCCCCTGAAGAAAAATATATAACCCTAGTCTCGGAGGAAATTACTCACCAGACCCATGAGGAAATTTTGCCATGTTCTTTGTGGAAAATTCACTTCTGCACCCCTCCCCCCCCTGCGGAAAAGTTAAAGATTTATGACTGACAATCTATAAATCTCTGGAAGCAGCCCCAGCATGCTGGACCAGGTGCCTGGCACCTCTGGCACTCACCTTGCGCAGTGTACTGCAACGTTGCAACACAAAACTAATGAAATATAAAACTTAAGAATAGACCGGTCGTCGACCAGGCCTCCTGGTTGCTGGACTGGTCAACCAGGATGTTGGTCAGGATCGCAGCCTGACGTATGAGTCACAGCCTGGTTGATCTGGTATCCTTTGGAGGTGCTTATCCAGTTTCCTCTTGAACACTGTGAGGGGTCGGCCAGTTATGTTCCTTATGTGTACTGGAAGCGTGTTGAACAGTCTCGGGCCTCTGATGTTGATAGTTCTCTCTTGAACACTGTGAGGGGTCGACCAGTTATGTTCCTTATGTGTAGTGGAAGCGTGTTGAACAGTCTCGGGCCTCTGATGTTGATAGTTCTCTCTTGAACACTGTGAGGGGTCGGCCAGTTATGTCCCTTATGTGTAGTGGAAGCGTGTTGAACAGTCTCGGGCCTCTGATGTTGATAGTTCTCTCTTGAACACTGTGAGGGGTCGGCCAGTTATGTCCCTTATGTGTAGTGGAAGCGTGTTGAACAGTCTCGGGCCTCTGATGTTGATAGAGTTCTCTCTCAGAGTACCTGTTGAACCTCTACTCTCCAATAGGGGTATTCTGCACATCCTGCCATGCCTCCTGGTCTCATGTGATGTTATTTCTGTGTGCAGGTTTGGGACCAGCCCCTCTACTATTTTACACCTGTAAATTATTATGTATCTCTCCCGCCTGCGCTCAAGGGAGTACAGATTTAGGCTCTTTAGTCGGTCCCAATAGTTTAGATGGTTCGATCCCATTGTATAGGCTCGACATGTTCTGTTCAAAATGAACGTATATATTACGTTCTGGTGACGTCAGTATGAGTCTGCGGCGTAGGTGAGTTGTCTGTGTCCCAATGTGTCCTGGGGTGTGTTCCCCCCTCCCCAGAAGTGTCCTAGAGTGTCCACCCCTCCCCCCAGTGTCCTAGGGGTGTCCACCACTCGTCCCTGGACCTGGATGAATATCAGAAATGTTTATTCAGTGATTTTCAATACAGACGCAGACACCTGGTCGCCACCTGTGTTTGCTGGCATGCTGGAGTTATCTGTTTGTCTGCCTTAATGGTTTGTTTGTCTGCCTTAACGGTTTGTTTGTCTGCCTTAATGGTTTGTTTGTCTGCCTTAATGGTTTGTTTGTCTGCCTTAATTGTTTGTCTGCCTTAATGGTTTGTTTGTCTGCCTTAATGGTTTGTTTGTCTGCCTTAATGGTTTGTTTGTCTGCCTTAATGGTTTGTTTGCCTGCCTTAATTGTTTGTCTGCCTTAATGGTTTGTTTGTCTGCCTTAATTGTTTGTCTGCCTTAATGGTTTGTTTGTCTGCCTTAATGGTTTGTTTGTCTGCCTTAATGGTTTGTTTGTCTGCCTTAATTGTTTGTCTGCCTTAATGGTTTGTTTGTCTGCCTTAATGGTTTGTTTGTCTGCCTTAATGGTTTGTTTGTCTGCCTTAATGGTTTGTTTGTCTGCCTTAATTGTTTGTCTGCCTTAATGGTTTGTTTGTCTGCCTTAATTGTTTGTCTGCCTTAATGGTTTGTTTGTCTGCCTTAATTGTTTGTCTGCCTTAATGGTTTGTTTGTCTGCCTTAATGGTTTGTTTGTCTGCCTTAATGGTTTGTTTGTCTGCCTTAATGGTTTGTCTGCCTTAATGGTTTGTTTGTCTGCCTTAATGGTTTGTTTGTCTGCCTTAATGGTTTGTTTGTCTGCCTTAATGGTTTGTTTGTCTGCCTTAATGGTTTGTTTGTCTGCCTTAATGGTTTGTTTGTCTGCCTTAATGGTTTGTTTGTCTGCCTTAATGGTTTGTTTGTCTGCCTTAATTGTTTGTCTGCCTTAATGGTTTGTTTGTCTGCCTTAATGGTTTGTTTGTCTGCCTTAATGGTTTGTTTGTCTGCCTTAATGGTTTGTTTGTCTGCCTTAATTGTTTGTCTGCCTTAATGGTTTGTTTGTCTGCCTTAATTGTTTGTCTGCCTTAATGGTTTGTTTGTCTGCCTTAATTGTTTGTCTGCCTTAATGGTTTGTTTGTCTGCCTTAATGGTTTGTTTGTCTGCCTTAATGGTTTGTTTGTCTGCCTTAATGGTTTGTCTGCCTTAATGGTTTGTTTGTCTGCCTTAATGGTTTGTTTGTCTGCCTTAATGGTTTGTTTGTCTGCCTTAATGGTTTGTTTGTCTGCCTTAATGGTTTGTTTGTCTGCCTTAATGGTTTGTTTGTCTGCCTTAATGGTTTGTTTGTCTGCCTTAATGGTTTGTCTGCCTTAATGGTTTGTTTGTCTGCCTTAATGGTTTGTTTGTCTGCCTTAATGGTTTGTTTGTCTGCCTTAATGGTTTGTTTGTCTGCCTTAATGGTTTGTTTGTCTGCCTTAATGGTTTGTCTGCCTTAATGGTTTGTTTGTCTGCCTTAATGGTTTGTCTGCCTTAATGGTTTGTTTGCCTTAATGGTTTGTTTGTCTGCCTTAATGGTTTGTTTGTCTGCCTTAATGGTTTGTTTGTCTGCCTTAATGGTTTGTTTGTCTGCCTTAATGGTTTGTTTGTCTGCCTTAATGGTTTGTTTGTCTGCCTTAATGGTTTGTCTGCCTTAATGGTTTGTTTGTCTGCCTTAATGGTTTGTTTGTCTGCCTTAATGGTTTGTTTGTCTGCCTTAATGGTTTGTTTGTCTGCCTTAATGGTTTGTTTGTCTGCCTTAATGGTTTGTTTGTCTGTCTTAATGGTTTGTTTGTCTGCCTTAATGGTTTGTTTGTCTGCCTTAATGGTTTGTTTGTCTGCCTTAATGGTTTGTCTGCCTTAATGGTTTGTTTGTCTGCCTTAATGGTTTGTTTGTCTGCCTTAATGGTTTGTTTGTCTGCCTTAATGGTTTGTTTGTCTGCCTTAATGGTTTGTTTGTCTGCCTTAATGGTTTGTTTGTCTGCCTTAATGGTTTGTTTGTCTGCCTTAATGGTTTGTCTGCCTTAATGGTTTGTTTGCCTTAATGGTTTGTTTGTCTGCCTTAATGGTTTGTTTGTCTGCCTTAATGGTTTGTTTGCCTTAATTGTTTGTCTGCCTTAATGGTTTGTTTGTCTGCCTTAATGGTTTGTCTGCCTTAATTGTTTGTCTGCCTTAATGGTTTGTTTGTCTGCCTTAATGGTTTGTTTGTCTGCCTTAATTGTTTGTCTGCCTTAATGGTTTGTTTGTCTGCCTTAATGGTTTGTTTGTCTGCCTTAATTGTTTGTCTGCCTTAATGGTTTGTTTGTCTGCCTTAATGGTTTGTTTGTCTGCCTTAATGGTTTGTTTGTCTGCCTTAATGGTTTGTTTGTCTGCCTTAATGGTTTGTTTGTCTGCCTTAATTGTTTGTCTGCCTTAATGGTTTGTTTGTCTGCCTTAATGGTTTGTTTGTCTGCCTTAATTGTTTGTCTGCCTTAATGGTTTGTTTGTCTGCCTTAACGGTTTGTTTGTCTGCCTTAATGGTTTGTTTGTCTGCCTTAATGGTTTGTTTGTCTGCCTTAATGGTTTGTTTGTCTGCCTTAATGGTTTGTTTGTTTGCCTTAATGGTTTGTTTGTCTGCCTTAATGGTTTGTTTGTCTGCCTTAATGGTTTGTTTGTTTGCCTTAATGGTTTGTTTGTCTGCCTTAATGGTTTGTTTGTCTGCCTTAATGGTTTGTTTGTCTGCCGTACTGGATGATTTGTTTGTTTACTGCTTGTTTGCCTTTCAGTTTGTGTTCGTCTTTTGCTCAGAGTTTCTTCAGTATTTATTGTACAAAACTTTATTTTTGGGAATAATAGTTCATATTTTGTACTGTTAAATCATAGTCCTAATACGTACTATAATATTTTTTAAATACCAGGTTGTGTACATGTACAACAGCGGGGCCCATGAGCCAGAGCTCAACCCTCTTCAAGAATAACTAGGGGAGTATACCTAAATATGCCACGAGACTAGTCCCGGAACTATGAGGTATGAGTTACAAGGAAAGGCTAGAGGCACTAAACCTCACGTCGCTAACAGATACAGGAGTTTGGGGGAGACATGATCACCACATACAAAATTCTCAGAATTAATAGATTACTAAACACGGGAGGTATTCCCACAGGGGGATACAGGTGGTAATTGTACCCAAATGACCCACAGAGACACTTAAAATGATTTTTCACCCTCAGAGTAGTTAAGAAATGGATTGGATTAGGTAGTTAAGAGCCCTAAATTGGCTCAGCAACTTGTACATACATGACTAGGCATTGAGAGGCGGGAGCAAGAAGCTGAAACTCAACCCCCCCACCCCCTGGCGTAACGATTAGGTGAGTGCAACTAGGTGAGTATTATTCACGCCCCTAACCATGCTCCTCGCTGTCATTACCCACAGGCCTTCAGGAGACGCCCAACACGGAGAAAAATATAATGCTTCCTTGCCTTTTTCTGAAACGTAATTATTCATTTGGTTCTCGCTGTTGAGAGAGAGAGAGAGAGAGAGAGAGAGAGAGAGAGAGAGAGAGAGAGAGAGAGAGAGAGAGAGAGAGAGAGAGAGAGAGAGAGCAAGCACACACACACTTCAGCATTCTCCATATTTAGTGAGCGGCAAGAAATGCTTCCTAGAATTTAATTTCCACAAATACGTGGTGTAAATGAGTAATATGGCTCCTGGCTGGCCACCTCCATTAGTGAGACACTCTCTCTCTCTCTCTCTCTCTCTCTCTCTCTCTCTCTCTCTCTCTCTCTCTCTCTCTCTCTCTCTCTCACTCTCTCTCTCCTACTTAAGGGCCAATATTTTCAGATATCAAAAGTCACAGACTTTTTTCTGTAACTTTTGTAGCTGGTGGCCCATGTGAGGCAACTCCTCATACATATACATACATACATACATACATACATACATACATACATACATACATACATACATACATACATACATACATAGAGAATAGACCCGGACACATTTTCTCATACCTGGATACCTGTGTTGACCTAGTAGTAATTAGCTACATGTGAGGAGATTCAGCCCGTTCCAATGTTGGTAAACATTGCCTAAACGCTACCAACCACCTCTTCAGGGCTACCAAAACGCTGCCCTGAATATTCACAGCGTTTCAGATGGATGTATCTGAATTGTGTGTGTTTGGTCCAGACGTTATTTACGGGGCTGGTAACACTATGAAACTCAGGGGAGCATATTGGAGTTGGT
>NC_091233.1:19865900-19883400 GCF_040958095.1 Procambarus clarkii | reverse complement strand
ATGATCGCTGGGTACACAATCAAGCACTGGCAAATATTCTATCAACTAATTAAATGAGCTTACCGCAGAATTCCGGACGTGAGGGCGCCCGCCCTCTGGCACTCCAAGATGGCGTCACTTTCAGGCTTCAGGTCGTCTCTAATATCTTCATAAATACCGAGAACTGACATACGTCGCGTCCTCGGGCAGCGTCCTCAGCAATTATACACTGTAGCAATTCTTCACCTCAGCAGTTAAACACTATAGCACTGTAACACTTTATCCAGAACCGTATTCCTTTATCTTCCCAGGAGACAGTGATGTACGTCCACTCCTGACGGCTGTAGCAACTCAAGTGACGTGTCACGACGTCCGCCAGCGTCACCTCACAAAATGTCGACATCCTTTTCCCTCTATCTTTTATCAGATGCTCATCCTCTGCTTGTATTATTTTAAGTCACTGACGTTTACTTAATATATTTCCTTCCTCTGACATCTTAATCTGTAGTTAGGTGGGCAGAATAACTCTTACGTGGTAGACTAGCTTCACCAGGCTAGAGTATGTGGTGTACTGGATAAGGTACCAGGTACCAACATAGGGAGTATGTGGTGTGCTGGATAAGGTACCAGGTACCAACATAGGGAGTATGTGGTGTGCTGGATAAGGTACCAGGTACCAACATAGGGAGTATGTGGTGTGCTGGATAAGGTACCAGGTACCAACATAGGGAGTATGTGGTGTGCTGGATAAGGTACCATGTACCAACATAGGGAGTATGTGGTGTGATGGATAAGGTACCATGTACCAACATAGGGAGTATGTGGTATGCTGGATAAGGTACCATGTACCAACATAGGGAGTATGTGGTGTGCTGGATAAGGTACCAGGTACCAACATAAGGAGTATGTGGTGTGATGGATAAGGTACCAGGTACCAACATAGGGAGTATGTGGTATGCTGGATAAGGTACAGTACCAACATAGGGAGTATGTGGTGTGCTGGATAAGGTACTATGTACCAACATAGGGAGTATGTATTGTGCTGGATAAGGTACCATGTACCAACATAGGGAGTATGTATTGTGCTGGATAAGGTACCAATACCAGTACTATAGTTAAGCCTAAAGTACGAAGGTACTTAGGCTCTGTTAGCGATGATTTGTGTAGCGACTGAGTGAGTTATAGAGGTTCGATCCCTGAAAGAAATCGAAGCCATTTTCGAAACATAAGTTGTGTGTAAAGCTATTTTTCATTCAAAAACATGGGGAGAGGAGGGTTTGGCGGCTGGATTAACGAGCCTTTTGGTCTTAGTTTATCAAGCCCAATTGTTACCCATGACCTTACTGATTACCTTCAAACTTTCTTCAAACCATCGTACGACACTCAATTGATTCACCCACGTAATTCCAATAGAACAAAAACCACCTAATTTAAGCTTAAATATCCATTAAATTATAATATATGTTATTTTATAAACAAATTCACAAGGGCCGTGACGAGGATTCGAACCTGCGTCCGGGAGCATCCCAGACACTGCCTTAATCGACTGAGCTACGACAGGGTAAAAGGGTTGAAACCGAAGTTCTACTGAACTTACTGGATCCCGTAGCCTCTCCGAGGCACAAACCAGGCTTTTAAGTTCAGTAGAACTTCGGTTTCAACCCTTTTTACCCTGTCGTAGGTCAGTCGATTAAGGCAGTGTCTGGGATGCTCCTGGACGCAGGTTCGAATCCTCGTCACGACCCTTGTGGATTGTGTGATGTTATTTTATATATAACAAAAATACACATTTTGAAAACCCTGGAGGCCAAAACTGATGAATTTTGAACGCTGGATAGACGAACAGGGACCCCGAGGATAGGTCGCCTGTCAACTATTCATCATTCATCAAGAGTGGGTTTGGTGAGTGAATTAGCTAGCATTTGGCCAATGTTGATGAGTCCTGGCTGCGTGCATGGCATGCATAAATGATGATTCAGAGGTGTCGATGATTTCAAGGGTCAAAGATGTCGATGATTCACATGACGCAAGCTTCGCTAACATCTGTTGATTCATGACGCAAGCTTCGCTAACATCTGGTGATTCATAGCGCAGGCTTCGCTAACATCTGGTGATTCATGACGCAGGCTTCGCTAACATCTGGTGATTCATGACGCAAGCTTCGCTAACATCTGGTGATTCATGACGCAAGCTTCGCTAACATCTGGTGATTCATGACGCAGGCTTCGCTAACATCTGGTGATTCATGACGCAAGCTTCGCTAACATCTGGTGATTCATGACGCAAGCTTCGCTAACATCTGGTGATTCATGACGCAGGCTTCGCTAACATCTGGTGATTCATGACGCAAGCTTCGCTAACATCTGGTGATTCATGACGCAGGCTTCGCTAACATCTGGTGATTCATGACGCAAGCTTCGCTAACATCTGGTGATTCATGACGCAGGCTTCGCTAACATCTGGTGATTCATGACGCAAGCTTCGCTAACATCTGGTGATTCATGACGCAGGCTTCGCTAACATCTGGTGATTCATGACGCAAGCTTCGCTAACATCTGGTGATTCATGACGCAGGCTTCGCTAACATCTGGTGATTCATGACGCAAGCTTCGCTAACATCTGGTGATTCATGACGCAAGCTTCGCTAACATCTGGTGATTCATGACGCAGGCTTCGCTAACATCTGGTGATTCATGACGCAAGCTTCGCTAACATCTGGTGATTCATGACGCAGGCTTCGCTAACATCTGGTGATTCATGACGCAAGCTTCGCTAACATCTGGTGATTCATGACGCAAGCTTCGCTAACAAACCTGGTGATTCATGACGCAAGCTTCGCTAACAGACCTGGTGATTCATGACGCAGGCTTCGCTAACATCTGGTGATTCATGACGCAAGCTTCGCTAACATCTGGTGATTCATGACGCAAGCTTCGCTAACATCTGGTGATTCATGACGCAGGCTTCGCTAACATCTGGTGATTCATGACGCAAGCTTCGCTAACATCTGGTGATTCATGACGCAAGCTTCGCTAACATCTGGTGATTCATGACGCTAGCTTCGCTAACATCTGGTGATTCATGATGCTAGCTTCGCTAACATCTGGTGATTCATGACGCAAGCTTCGCTAACATCTGGTGATTCATGACGCAAGCTTCGCTAACATCTGGTGATTCATGACGCTAGCTTCGCTAACAATGACCTGGTGATTCATGACACAAAGCTCATCCATAAGTGAATTTTATCTCCAAGAAGCCTGATTCGTCCCTAAGTGTTTAATAAGTAACTCCAACAAGCCTGATTCGTCCCTAAGTGTTTAATAAGTAACTCCAACAAGCCTGACTCGTTCACAAGGATGTCGAGTACCTCTAGCAAGCCGGGGTGTTCCATAAGGGAGGGAGTCGAAGCCGCAAGCGACATTTTAGCGTTGAAAATGCGGCCCCTCCGCCACCTGCATCTGGCACATGGACGCTATTCCCAGTAACCTCGGCTTTGTTGATGGTCTATTTATGTCTGGGGAGCACTTGATGCCTTGAACCCTTAAGGGGTAAGGGGGAAGGAGTAAGGGGGACACGGGGCGTGGGGGTTAAGGGGGATAAAGGTGATTGAGGGGGTAGTAAGTCTGTAAGTCTGACTCTTCCTTAAGTGCTAAATAAGTGTGTCCAGTAAGCTTGATTCCTTAAAGTGTTTAATACGTCACTCCAGTAAGTCTGATTCTTCCGTAAGTGTTTAAGAAATGTCTCCAGTAAGTCTGGGGTCTTAAGTGCTAAATCTCTCTCTTTCTCTCTGTCTCTCTAAACTTAAAGCTTACTTATAACCATAAAAGTGAGTATAACATTTGCTTACGCAGAAACACACTGAAGATTACGTAACAAAAGTGCAGATCTCTCCAAGAAGAAACATCAAAAGCAGCCAAAAATGCATTTAAGCAACAGGAGAGCAACACAAAAGGCTGAAATGCAACAGCTCTATTGCACACAATCTTTCCTATCCACGAAACTGAGTGAAAAAAGTCTAAACACACACAGACCAGATAGAAGGAAACATTCCTATCCACTCTGGCATCATGCAAAATTGAGTGCTTTTATTGACCAAAGGGTCCACAAAAACCTTTTTTTTTTAACAGCATGTCACTGACATCCTGATTTTCCTTCCTCAAACCTTTTTTGTGAAGGTGTCGTTGGGTTGAGATGATTTAGAGACGTGTAGACCAGACCACACACTAGAAGTTGAAGGGACGACGACGTTTCGGTTCGTCCTGGACCATTCTCAAGTCGATTGATTTAGAGACGTCTCTGGTGGCGATTAGTTCAGTCTTGAGTCTTGGAAGATGATTGGGAGAGGGAATTTAAGGGTGTTCAGGTGGTTATCCCTGTGTAATTGTCTCAACTATACTGCGCGTGGTTCTCCGTCACAGGTCAGTGTGTTACCTTAAGGAGCTCCTTGGACTTGAGCAGGTCCTTGAGCTTAAGTCTCAAGGTCTGTCACCTCCTTGAGAGGCTGAAATATGTAAGATTGCAAGAAAATAGATGACAAGCTAAAAAGTCCAACTTGATACAACTATTAAGTCCAACTTGATACAACTATTAAGTCCAACTTGATATCACTAAAAAGTCCAATTTGATACCACTAAAAAGTTCAACTTAATACCACTAAAAAGTCCAGCTTAATACCACTAAAAAAACCCAGCTTAATACCACTAAAAAGTCCAACTTGAAACCACTAAAAAAGTCCAACTTGATACCACTAAAAAGCCAACTTGAAACCACTAAAAAGACCAACTTGAAACCACTAAAAAGTCCAACTTGAAACCACTAAAAAGTCCAACTTGATACCACTAAAAAGCCAACTTGAAACCAATAAAAAGACCAACTTGAAACCACTAAAAAGTCCAACTTGAAACCACTAAAAAGTCCAACTTGATACCACTAAAAAGCCAACTTGAAACCAATAAAAAGACCAACTTGAAACCACTAAAAAGTCCAACTTGAAACCACTAAAAAGTCCAACTTGATACGACTAAAAAGCCAACTTGAAACCAATAAAAAGACCAACTTGAAACCACTAAAAAGTCCAACTTGATACCACTAAAAAGTCCATCTTGATATCACAAGGAATAAGACATGCGTATCTTGAGTAAATGAATAAAGATGGAAATAAAACAGTTCAAACTCACATTGACGAATCGTCTAAGACAAGACAGGAACAGAAAACATCCCAATTAGGAAAAATGTCTTTCAAAACGCCAAAGAAAAACCCAGACATTTAGAACAATGCATCTTGAACGGACGAAGAATTTCTTGGAAGTAAACACAAAGGGAAGAGTGATCTCCCGTGATTCAAAAGCCGCATTACAAAGCCTTAGGAAACAACAGACATGAAACATAGGGACAGCGGCGCTGAACCCAACAGAAATGTGAAAACACTGACCAATCAGGGAAGGGTGGTTCTGTTCCTGTGGATTCCTACCCAGGTTCGAATCGAGGGAAGGGTATTATCAGGGGGGTAAAGCGCCAATCCATTACGACTATATAGCACTGGGAAGGGGTCAGGATAAGGGTTTGGGATGGGACGGGGGGGAAAAGGAATGGTGACCAACCACTTTGGGACGGTCGGGGATTGAACGCCGACCTGCATGAAGCGAGACCGTCGCTCTACCGTCCAGCCCAAGAGGTTGGACTTGGTACTGAACGAGCAGATGTGTTGGTTGATGAAGGAGGTTATATTAAAGACTTCATACTTTACCTTGCATTGATTTCGGGGCTTAGCGTCCCCGCGGCCCGGTCCTCGACCAGGCCTTCACCCCCAGGAAGCAGCCCGTGACAGCTGACTAACTCCCAGGTACCTATTTACTGCTAGGTAACAGGGGGCATCAGAGTGAAAGAAACTCTGCCTATTGTTTCTCCCCGGCACCCGGGATCGAACCCAGAACCACAGGATCACGTGTCCAGTGTTCTGTCCGCTCAGCCACCGGAGAACCACACCAGAGAACCATTTAATTAGTCTATCTCTTCCTCCCCCTACAAAACTGACTCCAATTATGAAATACTTTTGTCAATTGTCATTACAACTTTCCAATTAAAGATTCCCAATTAGTGACAAGACCAGGGAGCCGGTCGGCCGAGCGGACAGCACGCTGGACTTATGATCCTGTGGTCCTGGGTTCGATCCCAGGCGCCGGCGAGAAACAATGGGCAGAGTTTCTTTCACCCTATGCCCCTGTTACCTAGCAGTAAAATAGGTACCTGGTGTTAGTCAGCTGTCACGGGCTGCTTCCTGGGGGGTGGAGGCCTAGTCGAGGACCGGGCCGCGGGGACACTAAAGCCCCGAAATCATCTCAAGATAACCTCAAGAGAAGACTTTTGTCACGGGGCAGAGAGCCACTGAATTATGACTTTAGTGAGTTAAAACAATGTGAAACATGTCCATATTTGAGAGCAACGGTAGTGCTTTGGAACAACGGTAGTGCTTGGGGCAACGGTAGTGCTTGGGGCAACGGTGGTGCTTGGAGCAACGGTAGTGCTTTGGAACAACGGTAGTGCTTTGGAACAACGGTAGTGCTTTGGAACAACGGTAGTGCTTTGGAACAACGGTAGTGCTTTGGAACAACGGTAGTGCTTTGGAACAACGGTGGTGCTTGGAGCAACGGTGGTGCTTGGAGCAACGGTGGTGCTTGGAGCAACGGTGGTGCTTGGAGCAACGGTAGCACCAGAGATCAACAGAAGCACCAACCGTTAACCGTTTTTTCCCTCGTTCAAACGGCTTGAATTAAGAGTCGTTTGAACATTTTTACACAATTTAGTGATCCTATTAGCCCACCTGCTTATACAATCAGCCTCTGATGTTCCCGCTCTGGCATACAATATTCCCCTTATTGTACTTCGAAGCATTGATTTAATTCCCCTTTGTATGACCCGTGAATGCATTACGTCAATATTGCGGTGCTTTAAATTCCTACTAATCCGTTGCATTCTGTTAACAGATTGGTCGATTGGGTTGTAAATGCGACGTTTTAAGAGAGGGGGACAGGCTCGAATCCCAGAAGGATTATTTTCACGCTAAAAATGTGCATTTGGGACAAACAGGAGCTGGGAAAGCGCTTCCAAATACCGTTTTTTTTAATCCTGGGTGTATTATGACGTCTGTTTTCGGGTTGTAGATTAGGTTGCTGTGGACTGTCTCAGCTTGCATGGTGATTGACAGGTGTTAATATTGTCCCCGTCAATCAAAGTTGCGTGTCTGCTGTTGCTGAGACGGGCTCTGTGGCTCTGATCTGTGTCTCATTCCTGTCAACGGCTTCTATGGCTCATATATGGCTCAGTTTATGCCTCATGTCTAAACAGTTTCCATAATGGGTAACCATCTCGCATCATTACCGAGATAACAAGCTTGTTAACTACCTGGAACCACTGGACTTGGCAGTTAACTACCTGGAACCACTGGTCTTAGCTGTTAAGGACCTGGAACCACTGGTCTTAGCTGTTAACTACCTGGAACCACTGGTCTTAGCTGTTAAGGACCTGGAACCACTGGTCTTAGCTGTTAAGGACCTGGAACCACTGGTCTTAGCTGTTAAGGACCTGGAACCACTGGTCTTAGCTGTTAACTACCTGGAACCACTGGTCTTAGCTGTTAAGGACCTGGAACCACTGGTCTTAGCTGATAAGGACCTGGAACCACTGGTCTTAGCTGTTAAGGACCTGGAACCACTGGTCTTGGCAGTTAACTACCTGGAACCACTGGTGTTAGCAGTTAACTACCTGGAACCACTGGTGTTAGCAGTTAACTACCTGGAACCACTGGTCTTATCTGTTAAGGACCTGGAACCACTGGTGTTAGCAGTTAAGGACCTGGAACCACTGGTCTTAGCTGTTAACTACCTGGAACCACTGGTCTTAGCTGTTAAGGACCTGGAACCACTGGTCTTAGCTGTTAAGGACCTGGAACCACTGGTCTTAGCTGTTAACTACCTGGAACCACTGGTCTTGGCAGTTAAGGACCTGGAACCACTGGTCTTAGCTGTTAACTACCTGGAACCACTGGTCTTAGCTGTTAAGGACCTGGAACCACTGGTCTTGGCAGTTAACTACCTGGAACCACTGGTGTTAGCAGTTAACTACCTGGAACCACTGGTCTTATCTGTTAAGGACCTGGAACCACTGGTGTTAGCAGTTAAGGACCTGGAACCACTGGTCTTAGCTGTTAACTACCTGGAACCACTGGTCTTAGCTGTTAACTACCTGGAACCACTGGTCTTAGCTGTTAAGTACCTGGAACCACTGGTCTTAGCTGTTAAGGACCTGGAACCACTGGTCTTAGCTGTTAAGGACCTGGAACCACTGGTCTTAGCTGTTAAGGACCTGGAACCACTGGTCTTAGCTGTTAAGGACCTGGAACCACTGGTCTTAGCTGTTAACTACCTGGAACCACTGGTCTGAGCTGTTAACGAGCGGGTGGTTCGCTGGTCTTGTCTTGATTGGCTGAGACGATGAGATTTAAGTGAATTAGCGTCATTCTACCTCCTTGTTCATCATTATTTGTTTGTTTGTTTATGTGTTTTATTCCACCACTACTTCTATCTCCTCCTGTTCTTTATGCCCCTTGTTTGGTTGCTTTATGCCCCTTGTTTGGTTGCTTTATGCCCCTTGTTTGGTTGCTTTATGCCCCTTGTTTGGTTGTAAGTCCTTCTGTACATTATTTTGTTCGTCTCTGCTTCTCCCTTCATTCCGTTCCTCTCTGTCTCTCCTTCCTTTCTTGGCCAGAAAGAAGGGCACTTCCTTCCCTTCCTGAAGAGAAAGAAATGCACTTCCTTCCCTCCATGACTAGAAAGAAGGGCACTTCCTTCCCTCCCTGGCCAGAAAGAAGGCACTTCCTTCCCTCCCTGGCCAGAAAGAAGGCACTTCCTTCCCTCCCTGGCCAGAAAGAAGGGCACTTCCTTCTCTCCATGACCAGAAAGAAGGGCACTTCCTTCCCTCCATGGCCAGAAAGAAGGGCACTTCCTTCTCTCCATGACCAGAAAGAAGGGCACTTCCTTCCCTCCATGGCCAGAAAGAAGGGCACTTCCTTCCCTCCATGGCCAGAAAGAAGAGCACTTCCTTCCCTCCATGGCCAGAAAGAAGGGCACTTCCTTCCCTCCATGGCCAGAAAGAAGGGCACTTCCTTCCCTCCATGGCCAGAAAGAAGGGCACTTCCTTCTCTCCATGACCAGAAAGAAGGGCACTTCCTTCCCTCCATGGCCAGAAAGAAGGGCACTTCCTTCCCTCCATGGCCAGAAAGAAGGGCACTTCCTTCCCTCCATGGCCAGAAAGAAGGGCACTTCCTTCTCTCCATGACCAGAAAGAAGGGCACTTCCTTCCCTCCATGGCCAGAAAGAAGGGCACTTCCTTCCCTCCATGGCCAGAAAGAAGGGCACTTCCTTCCCTCCATGGCCAGAAAGAAGGGCACTTCCTTCCCTCCCTGGCCAGAAAGAAGGCACTTCCTTCCCTCCATGGCCAGAAAGAAGGCACTTCCTTCTCTCCCTGGCCTGAAAGCAAGGCCACCTGAACCTCTGGCTTCATTAACACGACTAACAACCAGGAGAAACCGCGCAGTCACCGCCTCCACCCTCGTTCGTGTGCAGATAAGCTGGATTTGCGGGTCGGATTCACTACAGAACGCAGGGAGTGTGACGACGCCCGCTTAGGCGAAGATAGGAGATAGAGAGAGGGAGAACAATCATGTAGGCGACGATGGGAAACAGAGGAAGACAGATAAATAAAAGGAGGAGCGAGGTTAGGTAGGAGGAGCTTATAGGAATTTCTAGAGAAGAGAGAGATAAAGAGAAGGGAGTCGAGAACAAGTGGAGAGAGAGAGAGAGAGAGAGAGAGAGAGAGAGAGAGAGAGAGAGAGAGAGAGAGAGAGAGAGAGAGAGAGAGAGAGAGAGAGAGAGAGACAAAGAGAGAGAGAGACAAAGAGAGAGAGAGACAGAGAGAGAGAGACAGAGAGAGAGAGACAGAGAGAGAGAGACAGAGAGAGAGAGACAGAGAGAGACAGAGACAGAGAGACAGAGACAGAGAGAGACAGAGAGAGAGAGAGAGAGAGAGAGAGAGAGAGAGAGAGAGAGAGAGAGAGAGAGAGAGAGAGAGAGAGAGAGAGAGAGAGAGAGAGAGAGACAGAGTTAAGTATTCAATCCTGTCTCATAATCTCTTTCTGACAGGATGACGGGAGCCAGACAGGAGCAGTGACAGTAAATTCTGTTTCATGATCTGTAACAGGTTGGACAGAATGGAAAGGGACTGCTGGACAGAATGCCCTTTTGTAGGCTGTCAGAAGGACAGGATCTGTGCCTGACAGAAACTCCTGTCCACGAGGCATAATGAGGTCAGATTGACAGGAGCTTGTATGGATAAGGGAGTACCTCAGCAGTGGAAAACAGAGTGTCATAGAGAGAGACTAATCAAATTAGTGGTAACTCAAGAAGAGTCCCTCGTATTCTTTATATATGTAAACAATATATCCAGATCCCACACACACACACACACACACACTTAAAGAGGCAGCGCAGGCTCTCAGCGTGCCTCTGGCAATGATCTTCAATGAGTCACTTATGTCGGGAGAATTGCCCAGTTGCTGGAAGGAGGCAAATGTCGTACCGATTTTCAAAAAGGGGGATAGGGAGGAGGCACTTAACTACAGACCCGTATCACTGACAAGCATCCCCTGCAAAATACTTGAAAGAATAATTAGGCTAAGACTTGTTGAGCACCTGGAGAGCATTGGGTTTGTAAACAAGCACCAACATGGGTTCTGGACAGGGAAATCATGCCTAACAAACCTTTTAGAATTCTATGATAAAGTAACAAGGATAAGGCAGGACAGAGAAGGCTGGGCAGACTGCATATTTCTTGACTGCCAAAAGGCCTTTGATACGGTACCGCACATGAGACTGCTATACAAACTTGAGAGGCAAGCAGGAGTAAGCGGAAAGGCCCTAGTATGGGTGAAGAACTACCTAACAGGAAGGAGCCAGAGGGTAATGGTAAGGGGCGAAAAGTCGGACTGGCGAACAGTAACAAGTGGAGTACCTCAAGGATCGGTGCTGGGACCAATCCTCTTTCTAATTTACGTAAATGATATGTTTACAGGAGTGGAATCATACATGTCGATGTTTGCAGATGACGCAAAATTAATGAGAAGAGTTGTGACAGACGAGGATTGTAGGATCCTCCAAGAGGACTTAAACAGGCTGCAGAGATGGTCAGAGAAATGGCTACTGGAGTTTAACACCAGTAAATGTAAAGTTATGGAAATGGGATCAGGTGACAGGAGACCAAAGGGACAGTACACAATGAAGGGGAACAGCCTACCTGTAACGATTCGAGAAAGAGACCTGGGAGTGGATGTGACACCTAATCTAACTCCTGAGGCACATATAAATAGGATAACGACAGCAGCGTACTCTACACTGGCGAAAATTAGAACTTCATTCAGAAACCTAAATGAGGAAGCTTTTAGGGCGCTTTACACTGCCTACGTGAGACCCGTCTTAGAGTATGCCGCGCCATCATGGAGCCCCCACCTGAAGAAACACATAAAGAAACTGGAGAAGGTTCAGAGGTTTGCGACGAGGCTTGTCCCAGAGCTACGAGGGATGGGATATGAAGAGCGGCTGAAGGAACTGAACCTTACGACACTAGAGAAAAGAAGGGAGAGAGGAGATATGATAGGGACATATAAAATACTCAGGGGAATTGACAAAGTGGAAATAGATCAAATGTTCACACGTAATAATAACAGAACGAGGGGACATGGGTGGAAACTGGAAACTCAGATGAGTCACAGAGATGTTAGGAAGTTTTCTTTTAGCGTGAGAGTAGTAGAAAAATGGAATGCACTTGGGGAACAGGTTGTGGAAGCAAATACTATTCATACTTTTAAAACTAGGTATGATAGGGAAATGGGACAGGAGTCATTGCTGTAAACAACCGATAGCTAGAAAGGCGGGATCCAAGAGTCAATGCTCGATCCTGCAAGCACATATAGGTGAGTACATATAGGTGAGTACACACACACACACACACACACACACACACACACACACACACACACACACACACACACACACACACTCACACACACACACACATTTAAGCATACAAATAAAGGGAAAAAGAATCGAACTCCATACATAATTTCAAAGTAAACATGATAAGACAATCAGATCAGCAGTTACAGGTGGCTAAAAAAAAAAGCGAAGCCCAAGAGCTAAGCTCGATCCTGCAGGTACAAACAGATGAATACACAATCTCCTACACACCAGTGAAGAGAAAAATAATAATAATAAAAAAGTTAAACCGTTTGGGTTCCTGGAAGACCCTTTGGGTTCCTGGTGGTTCCTGGTATTGCGGGATCGATTCCCGGCATCCCGCCCCTCCCACATTCTGTTTGTCCCATCTGGAAGGCATAAAAATTAGAGAGCGCCAAACCAGTATGACTAGAAGTGGACAGGAAACGAGTACAGGATAGGAGCTGGGGCATGAGGACAATATCCAATCCCTTGGACCAACGGGGATCGAACTCCGACCTGTAAGAACCCCATCGCAACCCATTTCTGAGAACGTGGAGCTGTTGCTCCACTTATGTCCTTCAAGACACACTCGAAGGCACCTCCTTTGGTCCTCAAGCTGCTGATTGGAAACAATTACAACTCTCTACGAATTCCTTAAGCTTGTATTCCGTTGTTGTGAGTAGTGGGGGTACCACAAGACCTCCATCACCGGAGCACCAGTCAAGACGGCCAAGCACCAGTCAAGACGGCCAAGCACCAGTCAAGACGGCCCAGCAATTGCTCTCTCGTAAATCCTCACCCAAACATTATTGCGTATTGGAAACGGATAAATATACGTTCTCGAGAGCTCACAAGGTGTTCCTGGGACTCTGAGACTGGCTAGGGGTGTGGCTAGGGGTGTGGCTAGGGGTGTGGGTAGTGGTGTGGGTAGGGGTGTGGCTAGGGGTGTGGCTAGGGGTGTTACTAGGGGTGTGGCTAGGGGTGTTACTAGGGGTGTTGCTAGGGGTGTGGCTAGGGGGTGTTGCTAGGGGTGTAGCTAGGGGTGTTGCTAGGGGTGTGGCTAGGGGTGTGGCTAGGGGTCTGGCTGTAAGGGAGGGACGAGCTCTGGCTACCAGGGTGTGGCTACCAGGGTGTGGCTACCAGGGTGTGGTGTAGATTGCAGGACTGGATAAATCCTTCAATAAATCCAAGAAAGATATTTATTTACCCATCATCAGTTTAGTCTTGCGGCACCAAGGACATATTAACCCTTAGGAGACGCTAACGCATCCTAGGGAGTAATTATTGCATAAATTTCAAAACAATATCGTGAATCGAAGATTGTCTTGATGCGAACCCAAATTTGCACAATATATGGTGTGCCAAATGCAACACTGACCCAAAACGAGGTTGCAGAACTAGCGTCAATAAACCACTCGTCTCCTGAGGGGTTAAAGGTCGTATACATTAAAAAAAAGATATATGTATTAGATAAATTGTGATGTGTGTATATATATATATTATCAATTTATCTATTCCAACGATCGTTTAGCTGATAATCCGTCTGGAGGATACACGAACGCGTACAAATACAACGCAAATATGCAACGCATACACACACACACACACACACACACACACACACACACACACACACACACACACACACACACACACACACACACACAAGGGGACACAGGTGGAAACTGAGTGCCCAAATGAGCCACAGAGATATTAGAAAGAACTTTTTTAGTGTCAGAGTGGTTGACAAATGGAATGCATTAGGCAGTAATGTGGTGGAGGCTGACTCCATACACAGTTTCAAGTGTAGGTATGATAGAGCCCAATAGGCTCAGGAACCTGTACACCAGTTGATTGACAGTTGAGAGGCGGGACCAAAGAGCCAGAGCTCAACCCCCGCAAGCACAACTAGGTGAGTACACCAGACAACCAATCACCCTCTCCCAAAACACACACACACGACCGAGTGAACAGCAGTCTCTATTCACTTTCCCCGGGCCCGGGTTCCATTCCCGGTCGAGACATATATATATATATATATATATAGCAATGCAATTATGTTCTCTCGTTCTACTGTTCCTTAGGTTGAACATTGTCTCTATATTTAGTTTGTCACTCCCCCCCTTTAGTATCTTGTATGTGGTAATCATGTCTGCCCTATTCCTCATTTCCAAGGAATGGAGAAAATCCAGTTCCCCTCAGTCCTTCCTCATAGCTCAGTCCCCTTAGCTCAGGAACAAGACTTGTTGCATATTCTTGGACTTTTTTACAGTTTTGCTTGCTACTGCTTTAGGTAGGGGCTCCATGCCGGGGCAGCATACTCAATGTATTCTAGGGAAAGTCAGTAATTGGCCTAAGGGGAGCCTTGATAGGCATATGTACAGGCTTCCTGCCCCCAAACAATGAGAATTAATTACTGGGTAGGTTGCAGGCGATGAGTCACAATAACGTGGCTGAAGTATGTTGACCAGACCACACACTAGAAGTTGAAGGGACGACGACGTTTCGGTCCATCCTGGGCCATTCTCAAGTCGATTGTCAAATGCAAATCTCACAATCGACTTGAGAATGGTCCAGGACGGACCGAAACGTCGTCGTCCCTTCAACTTCTAGTGTGTGGTCTGGTCAACACTGGGTAGGTTCTAAACACCAGCCATGTTGCTATGTTGCTATGTTGTCAACATAGCAACATGGCAACCAAATTTACACTCTCATTAAGTTATATATATATATATATATATATATATATATATATATATATATATATATATATATATATATATATATATATATATATAAAACGGATTTTCACCAACTATTTTTCAATGTTTCGTTCGTTACCCAAAATGCCAAATGATTGCACAGGTTATGTTTGAAAGTTGTGAAAAGCTGTCTGCATATGACCGTTAATTTTCGAAAATTAACGGTCAAATGCAGACAGCTTTTCCAAAACTCGGACGAAATACAACCCATGGAATCATTTTTCATATATGGGGAAAAAGGCCCAACTCACCTATAAATGAACCCAACAGACAGGCAGGACTAAAAGCATTTGAATTGGATTATTGAATTTGAATTTGACAAATGCTACTGGAATTAATAGTAAAAAAAAAATGGTTTGAAAAGCTGTTTGCATTTGATCAATAAGGCTGTTAGAGACTCCTTAATACATGGGTTCACTAAATAGGCCACCAGCCTTGGGCCAGATTCACGAAGCAGTTACGCAAGCACTTACGAACCTGGAGCCAGATTCACGAAGCAGTTACGCAAGCACTTACGAACCTGGGGCCAGATTCACGAAGCAGTTACGCAAGCACTTACGAACGTGTACATCTTTCCTCAATCTTTGACGGCTTTGGTTACATTTATTAAACAGTTTACAAGCATGAAAACTTGCCAATCAACTGTTGTTATTGTTATAAACAGCCTCCTGGTGCTTCGGAGCTCATTAACTGTTAGTAATTGTAAACAAAGCCGCCAAAGATTGAGAAAAGATGTACAGGTTCGTAAGTGCTTGCGTAACTGCTTCGTGAATCTCGCCCCTGTTTTCTTAATCCGCCATTTCGTAAGAAATGCGACTGTTTAACCTAGCTAGAAACGTACAAACCCAAGCAACCCACCTAACCTATCTAGGCCAATGCATAATTGTGGATCTATCTTCACACAAAGTTAAGACCACACGAACCCAAGCTCAAACCCCTGGCAGGATAGAGACGGTTGGGCAAGTTTATTTTCACCTGATACCCCTGTTCACCAAGCAGTAAACCTATGTAGCTGGTAGTTGCCTAAATACAGGTCTCTCTATGTTGTGCAGGAGTATGACTGCAGGCCAATTTACACCGAGGTCTCCAGGGAGTGCTCCCCATGCAGGGGACTATTAACTTCCCTTCGTACTGCTATTTCTAACTCCGTACGCAGACCCCGCCACAACAGGTGGGTCCCATCAGGACTCTTGAGCCCCATCAGGACCGGTGGGCTCAATCAGAATATGTACAATCAGTACATGACATCACTCAATCAGTACATCACATCACTCAATCAGTACATGACATCACTCAATCAGTACATCACAATCACTCAATCAGTACATGACATCACTCAATCAGTACATCATAATCACTCAATCAGTACATCACAATCACTCAATCAGTACATGACATCACTCAATCAGTACATCACAATCACTCTATCAGTACATGACATCTAAAATAAAAGATGCACACCAAATCAGCATGTCACCCAATTATGACACGTCAGGGCAATCAGAACACGTCAAGTTCAAGTTTATTGAGACAAGAATGAAATACATCTCAAAGGGATAGAGTAGCTTAGGCTACTTCTACCCCCTTAAGTCGGCATACAGAAAACGGCATTCCTGATGGAGACTATCTAATCAGGGTACTAAAACCCAATCAGAATCTGTGTAACACAATCAGAAAACAACGACCTAATCATGGTGAGTAAACATAATCAAATTTTTTTATATAATTAGACATGTTTATATAATCAGAACATTATGAATGGTCAAAACACTATGAATAATCAGAACAGTTTGAATTTGCAGAACATTTCGAATAATCAGAACATGTTAACTAAATCGTAAGATGTTGACCTGATTAACAACAAATTAATCTAATCATAATTTGTTGTCCCAGTCAGACACAGAGAATCAGACCATGTCGACCCAATCAGAGTACGGTGAGCCAGTCAGAACGCCTCAAAAAACAGGAGCACGTCGGAAAAAATCAGGCCACGTCGAGCCAATCAGGCCCTGACGTCAGTCTAATCACAAATGCCAACACAATCACACGAGGTATGCCAATCAGATGGGTCCATCCAATCAGACCGGGCGGGAGATACGCAAATCATGGCCTCCAAAGGTGCCAATCATGTTAACGGGATTCTGATAGTTTATCTGATGAAAAGGCAGCCATTGCTAGCTTGTCCCCTCAAGCTAACAGATCAAGGATCATAGCCAGGGCTCGAACCCTGTTAAAAGTGGCTATCCCGCCTGCAAAGCCAGACCAGCTTTAAGCCTCACATATCCCCAGCTATAATGAGTTCCTACTCCCCTGATATCTTGGGTTATGCTATCGTAAGTTACCGGAAATTTTAGCTAGGGGTTTAATGATGGCAAATTTTTGAGGGTACGAATTTGATCGGCGCTTATAATTAGAGGTTCTTAATTAGGATATAGAAAGATAGATAGATAGATAGATAGATAGATAGATAGATAGATAGATAGATAGATAGATAGATATAGATATTTTTTTGTTTGGGGGGATGTTAGGGAGTACGAGAGAGAGAGAGGAGAGAGAGAGAGAGAGAGAGAGAGAGAGAGAGAGAGAGAGAGAGAGAGAGAGAGAGAGAGAGAGAGAGAGAGAGAGAGAGAGAGAGAGAGCTAGAGAGAGAGAGAGAGACAGAGAGAGCTAGAGAGAGAGAGAGCTAGAGAGAGAGCTAGAGAGAGAGAGAGA
>NC_091233.1:19858400-19860900 GCF_040958095.1 Procambarus clarkii | reverse complement strand
TCATCCACCACCCTCTTGCCCATCCTATTCCTTCATCCATCTCCCCTAATCCATCCCTAACCCCCCATCTATTCCCCTCCAAGCCATTTCTATGGCTAGGATTCCAGACATCATCCTGTGGTCTATCTATCCCGTGGTCAATCTATCCCGTGGTCTATCTACCCCGTGGTCTATCTATCTATCCCGTGGTCTATTTATCTATCTATCCCGTGGTCTATCTATCTATCCCGTGGTCTATCTATCTATCCCGTGGTCTATCTATCTATCTATCCCGTGGTCTATCTATCTATCTATCCCGTGGTCAATCTATCTATCCCGTGGTCTATCTATCTATCCCGTGGTCTATCTATCTATCCCTTGCTCTGACTATCCCATAAAGGGAGCTCCGCCTCATCGACTATCTCACCCAAATTTTCTTGATTTTCCTCTCCGTAAGAAACACAACCATTTACCCTAACCAGAAACGTACGCACCCCAGCAACCCGCCTAACCCATCGAGGCCGATGCATAGAAAACGTCAATATTTACAATTCCCAATTTGAAACGCCGTAAAACTGACGTTTGGCGAGTTGCCTGTTATTTCAGGTTTGGAGAAACAGAAGATTCTACGTTTACCGTTTAGGCAAAACAGTTTCACTTTGTTAAAGGAATTGCAAATCATGCAATACTGTGGGTGAGAGTGGATGTTGCAAGCGTCATTCCAGCTTCCAGCGTCAACGAGTTTTTCGTGTCATGCAGACGTCAGCATCTTGCAGACGTCAGCATCTTGCAGACGTCAGCATCTTGCAGACGTCAGCATCTTGCAGACGTCAGCATCTTGCAGACGTCAGCATCTTGCAGACGTCAGCATCTTGCAGACGTCAGCATCTTCCTGATTGCGTCTCTCCCTTACTTGACATCTTGCTGTCAAGAGCGGCGGGGTTCACTCCGCTCTACGATCTCCTGCTTGGCCGCCACCACACTGGAACACCTTATTTTCTGGGCCAAGACCGAGGCTCAAATAGTCTTTTAACCAAGTGATCGGCTTGTTTAACAGAGAATGAAGCCAGTCTCACAATCAGGGAATGAAGCCAGTCTCACAATCAGGGAATGAAGCCAGTCTCACAATCAAGCAGAGAATGAAGCCAGTCTCACAATCAGAGAATGAAGCCAGTCTCACAATCAGAGAATGAAGCCAGTCTCACAATCAGAGAATGAAGCCAGTCTCACAATCAGAGAATGAAGCCAGTCTCACAATCAGAGAATGAAGCCAGTCTCACAATCAGAGAATGAAGCCAGCCTAACAAACAGAGAATGAAGCCAGCCTCACAATCAAACAGAGAATGAAGCCAGCCTCACAATCAAACAGAGAATGAAGCCAGTCTCACAATCAAACAGAAAATGAAGCCAGTCTCACAATCAAACAGATAATGAAGCCAGTCTCACAATCAAACAGAAAATGAAGCCAGTCTCACAATCAAACAGATAATGAAGCCAGTCTCACAATCAAACAGAAAATGAAGCCAGTCTCACAATCAAACAGGGAATGAAGCCAGTCTCACAATCAAACAGGGAATGAAGCCAGTCTCACAATCAAACAGAGAATGAAGCCAGCCTCACAATCAAACAGATAATGAAGCCAGTCTCACAATCAGAGAATGAAGCCAGCCTAACAAACAGAGAATGAAGCCAGTCTCACAATCAGAGAATGAAGCCAGCCTAACAAACAGAGAATGAAGCCAGTCTCACAATCAAACAGAGAATGAAGCCAGTCTCACAATCAGAGAATGAAGCCAGCCTAACAAACAGAAAATGAAGCCAGTCTCACAATCAAACAGAGAATGAAGCCAGCCTAACAAACAGAGAATGAAGCCAGTCTCACAATCAGAGAATGAAGCCAGTCTCACAATCAGAGAATGAAGCCAGCCTCACAATCAAACAGAGAATGAAGCCAGTCTCACAATCAAACAGAAAATGAAGCCAGTCTCACAATCAAACAGAGAATGAAGCCAGCCTCACAATCAAACAGAGAATGAAGCCAGTCTCACAATCAAACAGAAAATGAAGCCAGTCTCACAAACAAACAGAGAATGAAGCCAGCCTCACAATCAAACAGGGAATGAAGCCAGTCTTACAATCAAACAGAAAATGAAGCCAGTCTCACAAACAAACAGAGAATGAAGCCAGTCTCACAATCAAACAGGGAATGAAGCCAGCCTCACAATCAAACAGGGAATGAAGCCAGTCTCACAATCAAACAGAAAATGAAGCCCGTCTCACAATCAAACAGAGAATGAAGCCAGTCTCACAATCAGAGAATGAAGCCAGCCTAACAAACAGAGAATGAAGCCAGCCTCACAATCAAACAGAGAATGAAGCCAGCCTCACAATCAAACAGGGAATGAAGCCAGTCTTACAATCAAACAGAGAATGAAGCCCGTCTCACAAACAGAGAATGAAGCCAGTCTCACAATCAAACAGAGAATGAAGCCAGCCTCACAATCAAACAGGGAATGAAGCC